>NC_063444.1:29521451-29756120 GCF_020379485.1 Brassica napus
CCGAAGAGGGAAGCCCAACGAATGTCAGATGCAAAGTTCCGCACCTCATTAAGATCATATTGGCATACTCTCCCAAAAAAAAAAAAAGCAGACCCCATTGAAGACGAGAGCAGGGATTTCCTCCAAGGCCATTTCTGTCCACCGCCCTTCTCACGGAACCGTACGTGGACGTTACCGCTCATACAACTCCCAGCCAGCAAGCAGTTAGCCTTCCTCTACAAGAAATGGAAATGTGGATGAATTGAATGAAATCGAGGAATTTGGTTTTTCTTTTCAGACATGATAAGTAAGAGCATCCCTTTCACAAAAACCTTCGGATCCCCCGAGGAACGCCTGCCACTTCAGCACCTTGTGATCTTTGAGAAGATCATTACGAGACCTTTCCTAGAATGTTTTTGTAGATTCTGAAAATTTCAGAGTGGATCAGGACGAGAATGAATCCGGGAATCCAGGGCATACTCATCCTGGAGCTTCCGCTCTCCTCTGGGAAGGGCTTTTTTATGGATTGAGAGATGAGGAGAGGTATTTCTTACTCGACTAAAAGGAGAGGGTAGCCTCCCGTAAAATAAGAAAGTATGAAAAACTGGATTAAGAGACGAAAATTCTTCAAAGAAAGCCATAGAAGTTGTATCATCCATTATATTCCAGCGTGACTGCTCACGTCGGGATAATCTTGATTTTAGAATACCTTTAATATACTTTGAAATATAAGCTCCACCCCCTTCTTCACTGCGTATGCTCTCTTCTCTCACTGCGAATGATGCCAAAAAGAGTTAAGCTCGCAAGCGGAGTCTCATTGGCCGTGAATCAGAAGCTACCATGTTCTAACTTGCACTTAGTCAATTGGGGGGAAGATTAACCACAACAAATCGTAAACATCAGATCGGACCTTTAATAACAAGAATTTGATTAGCGTTCATCCTTTTAGTTTGAACAACAAAGTCCGGGCCAACAATATCCCATGTTAATCTGTAAAGGTCAGCTGGAAAACCATCCGAGCCAGGGGATTTGTCGAGCGGCATGCTGAAAAGACAATTTGGAATCTCCTCCGTAGTAACATGTTGCAGAAGATTTGCTTGCATCTCGTTGGAGCATCTAAAGTCGATAAAAGAGCGAAGGGATGAGATAGAGGCTCGAGTGTGGTTCACCAGTGAAAACTGAAACAGGTTGGAGAAGTAACGAATGGCTTCTTCTTGGATATCACTTGTTCGAAATAGATCCACACCTTGATCGGATGTAATTCTGCGGATTGCATTAGAAGATTTTCTGGCTTCGGCAACTCCATGAAAGTTCACCGATGAAAAAAAGGCAATATCCACTCGTAGATCGGCTTGGTTATATTTATATAAGGGTTATTTTTCATATTTTGAATGTTTATAGGCAGTAGGGTAAGGAAAGGATCATAAATCTATGATAATTTCCGAGTTGCAAAATCCAAATACAACCTGACTTGAATCCTTACTGGACTACTTCATATGCCTTCCGCACACAGGACAGAGGAATTCACTCCACACACGAGCCAACTCCCCTTAAAGGCCTTTCTTTCATGCAATTGGTGACGCCATCGCCTATATCTTTCTTGTTAAGATCTTAAGCTTCCTGGACGTATACAAATCTGTTAGGCAGGAAATGTTTACATTGGGGAAGAGTTCATGCTATCATGTCGCTAAAAAGTGGGCTCGGGGAACGCCTACTACTCGACTAAAAGGAGAGGAACGCCTTTGACTTCTTTCTCTTTCGAAAAAAAAAGGAATGTAGTTAGCCTAATCACTGGGATGATGATTGGATCAGCAACTTCTCTTGAAGCTGGACATGGTAGGCTGGTTTTGTCAACTCATTTGCTTCCGCGCTCTCTTCTGTAAACGACCTGCTTACTTCTCCACTGACCCCCGCATAGACTTTATCTTATAGACTACGCATGAATGCTTTCCTATATCAAGAAGAAAGCGAGAAGTTCGTTGGGATGCTAGATAGACTGATTCCCCTGGGTCCATAGCGTCACACCCTCATAAAGACAGTGACGTCCTATCCTATCATGCTCTCACAGGCGAGAAAGTTCTTCCTTCTAATTGAATGTCATATTCCCCTGCCCGAGTCACTCTTCTTCCAGGCTTAAGGGGGAGCCAGGACATCAGAAGTCAATTCAAGACTTAACAGGATCGGTATATGGTTTTGCATCAAAGGCAATTCGTGGTGAAAGAAAGTAGTCTCTGATAGCTCTTGCTTCAACCTTGACATCAGTCAATGAGTTTCCTAGGAAAGTCAATGATTTTGTTGCAAAAGCTCTTCTTCTAGCTACAAGCATTCCCTCTTCAGTGGAATGAACTACTTGTCAATGAAAGGGCTGTCAATTCCCCATCAACTGGATAATTAGCATCGGAATCAGACTCAGAAAGGGAAGCGGATGCCACAACTACTGTAAAGTCAAGAGTTTCATAGGGAAGGTGACGCATCAAATGCTACTATAGTCGACTCAGTTACTGGTTTTGATGTATTAGTAGCAAAAGGCTGAGGCATATAATAGAACAAGGTATGTTCCTGTAGAAGATTATCTGTTTGGGATAGGGATCTCTCCTTCTTCATTTCTCAAGGCCGGTAAGGAATCAAGAAAAGTGGTTGGGAAGGCTAGCTCAATGCCTTTACTGCCCAAATAAAGGAGTTTCCCATGCACACTTATTCGTTCTATTCCAAAGCCCTAAGCTGCTGAATCTATATGGGACCTTGTCTTAGGCCTAGCTTGTGTAGGCTATCTTTCACCTATGGTTGAACCCAAACTTGAAACTCTTGTCATTAGGCCCCAAATTCCTTGTAACGCTCTAAGAGGGTAGTGAGGCTTAGATTCCATAGAGTTCAACATGCATTGGGCTTTAGTTAAGCTACATCCATTTTAGAATAGGATCTTTTATGTAGCCCAACTCATAGAGAGTTCTTTCACTTGGTCTGAACCTATTTCTTCTACTCCTATGATTGTTCAGTGATGAGTTTTCTCCTTTTAGTATTCGATTTCTATCCCATATCGTGTTGTACTAAGCTCATTTCTCTTATTAGGTCTTACCTTGTGTACTTTGTGGACGTTTGCATGATACAGGTAAACTATAGCCTAGAAAGACGCAGGCAAATCGCTCTAGGTGAAAATAGAACCTACCTCGGAAAACGACTTTCGAAAACAAACTCTTACTGCAGATCGACATCGGAGGTGTCCCAAACCTAGGCTGTGACGCTTCCTGGGAGTACACAATTAAGACTTGAAGTTCGTTTACAGAGTACGAGAAAGACAATTATAAAGAATGGGACTAAAGCAAAGAAGATTATATTCTTTATAATAGCAATATCATCAACATGACAATAACATTACAAAGCGATATAGGCATTTATCCCATCCATCAACCGAGAAAGACACCTACGTTACACTAACAGGGGCGCGCTTCTTTATTCAAAACAAAAATACATTGTGAAATGAACCCACATAGAAAAGTGGGCAGGTCTGCTCATTATTTGTGTTCGTACATTGATTCATTATTGCAATACAAATAAGACCTCCACTATACTAGTGATGGAGGGGATTCGCGCCGGATGGAACAAGGCGTTTTGAACCATATACTACTGTTTCTGGAATCGGAACATCATTATGCCGCTTGCTGGGCCCTGATGTTGGCATTGGCATTTTTCGGGGGAAGAAAGTGGTCCCCTTTTGCGGCAGAGTGTGCAGCATTCCTGCACGAGGGAGAGCTATGCTGCCATTCAGAAAGAACACAAAAAGAAGAAAAAGAAAAAAACGTCTTTCGCGGATTCTTGCCATCACTGAAAAAGAAATTGAGCTGTAGACATTAAGGTAAGGGAACCGAGATTATATACTGCTGCAGAATAAGAATCGAAGGGGTTGGTTGAAAGGTAAGTATAGCGTGATTGGCCGATTGGTTGAAAGGTAAGGATATCATGATTGACTGGTTTCGGATCCTTTGGATGGGTAGAGACCACTGAACTTGATTTGGGTGGGCCGAGGTTATATGGGCTTAGGCCTTTTGATGGCTTTTCTTTTCTGGGCAATTTTGCAGTCAAACAAGATCGGACGGAATCTAGCCTGATAAGCAGGCAATGAGAGTTCGAACCTTCCTTGATATATTTCTAGGTATTAGAGATTCTTCTTGTATTGAACAAATGGGAAAGCGAACTCGTCCAATTCCCTGGTAACTGTAAGAGAGAGAGAAAAGAACTGGAAATGCATAGGACGATGAAATTCTGAATGAAAATCGCAACTACTGGTACAATAGATACATACCGGTACTACTGGCCCACTATCGCTAAACGGAATGACACTAGCACTCTTAGCTCTTTAGCTATTACGCTTGGTAGTAAGGCAACGAATGATAGCAAGAGTGCTTTACGAGAAAGAACCCCCTTTTTTTCTTTGACCTTGACCTAGCCCTTTCTTTGCTCGTTTGACACCTTGACTGGCTAACTAAGAGACTAGTACCCTTTCTGGCTGGAAAAGTCAGTAGGTAGGAAAAACTTATCCTTCAAGTGAAAAGAGAAAAGTGCCTGCTTAATCTGCAAAGGAAAGAAGATGACTCCGCCAACCAGGTGATAGTACACTCCATCTTTCTTTCCCATTTGAAAGATTGCTTCATGTCCTAATCCTAAGACTCGGGTGTGAGCTCAGCCCTATCCCTGCCGGTCTAGCTGGTACCCCCAAACCTTATTAGTCGAGCTAGCTTCTCATTAAGTTGCTTTCACTTCTAAAATGTAAGACTCAAGCGGCTTGAGGAAAAGAGTTCCTTTCTTCATTCTACTATTGTTGGGCTTTTGTCTCAGTCAACTTCTTGACTTCAAGAGATGCACTAGCATAAGGCAGTTCTCCTGTAGTTTTATAGGAGAGTTCCGCTGGGTAATACCTCGATCTAAGACTACGTGGGCCAGTCTTTCCTTCGTTTGTTCCCTATCAGAATGAGATCGATTCTAAAGGTGACTCAAGAAGCTCGTGTTCAGTATTAGGAATATAAACCTCTTTGACTCTTGCCGAGTCGGGCGACTCTGAATTAGGCCGAAGAAAGGGCTGAAGAACTTACGCTGCATTCGCTTCTTCATAGAATGCCACTAGATCACTGAACGACGAGGAGGAGGGGAAAGAGAAATGGTTGCTAAAAGTGGTTATGAGAAAGAGGAACCCATCATTCTATAAAAATTCCCTTTTTATGCACTAAAGTAAATCCCTCATTTAACGTTCTTCTATGTGGGAAAGAAAAGACTATATTCTATGAGTTAAGAAAGCATATTCTTAACAGTCGCTTAAGAGACCTTCTTACTCCTGCAATTGAAGCTAGCTATAGAGCACACTTTTCTATGCTTTCTTTACTGACTCTAGAGGTCAGGTTCCCTTCAAAAAGGGGTTTCGTAGAGCCAAGCACAAGCTACTTATTTCGACTGATTCCTTTTCTATTATCAAATCTGGAGTTTGAACATGTGCTCACTCGACGGTATGGTGGATAAGAGGTAATTAGAGGCCAGCCTTCAGCCAAAGAGGCACAACAGTGCAGCGAAATGAGATGGAAGGGCTCGAAAGCAAGAAAAGGTTCTGAAGCCCTTTGACCAAGTGCTATTTATGTTAGAGGACTGGTTGAATGAAACCATATCTAATAGGGAATAACTCGTTCCAGTACCGCTACCACTTCGAGTGCGAGAAGGAAGGCTGATGAAGAAGAAAAGAACTCGACTTTGCCAAAGACATATGAGGCATACTCAGATGATTCTTCATGTCCAGAAGTCTATACTACCTCCTATACTTAAGGCTGCATTTGGTTAAGCAGTAGATCCAATCCAGCTTATGACTCTATTAGATAGACGATGCTTAGATAATCCAGTTCTCTAACGTTAACTAAGAAGACTATAAGAGGAGAAGTCTACTAATGTACTCTATATACGAAACCTGCTGTGCCTTTCTCATTGGGGAACGGTTCCATTTTTTGGAAAAATGAGTGGCCGAGAGATCTTCCATATCACTAGTTGACACAGATGCGAGGGGAGAGACAAGACCTGCTGATCGTAGCACCGCTGTGAATAACTGGAATCATTCTAATTCTAATCATTTCTTCATATATCAATCTCTCCTTGATAGAAGGATCTCCGTCTTTTAGAAAGATTTCCTAATGAACCAACTATCAGCCCTTAATCAAGAGAGAGAGCCTACCTAATATTTGAGTATAAACTAAATATGGAGAAGTGTGAAGTCAAAGCGAAAACTAAAAGAAAGTAGTTCGTCCACGAGAAATGCAAAGGAATCTTGGAAGAACAGGCACTTCAGCAAATGTTCCTATCACCTCGACCAATTCCTCTACCCTTAAGCCTGATACAGACAGGTTCAATGGTTATAGTCGGCTAAGGTAAACCTAGTCCCTTTAGGGAGGCGGGGTCCATATAACATTCATGATACCTATGAACAGGGAGAGGAGAGAATCTTGAAACTGGAGCTACAAGCTGCATTAGCCGGGAAGGGATGTTGTCTGAGGACTCCAATCTGGAGGGAACTCAACTGATACGCGGCAAGCCCTTGAAAACAATAACTCACCGATAAACGGAGTACAGACTGGAACAGAGCAAACGGAATCCATCTAGTACAATTCTTCCCTCATGACAGCCTATACTAAGATATTTACTAAAGGAATGAAAGAATGATCACTGCCAGCTACAACGGATGCGTGACTTCTCCTTCCATTTCAAATAGTCAAAGGGATCTAGGGATGAAAGTGACTTGATAGATCCAATAAATCTTGGAAAAGAGAACTGGTTCATATGATGTTCTCTCCCCGAGATGCATTATACGATGAGACCGGTTAACTCTCAGAATGATTATGTGTGCTGGGGCTTATAACAGAGATGGGAAATACTCAGTTCGGTCAGGATATTGGCTTATCAATCGGCTAACACACAAGGAGAAGCTCCGTGAGATGGACAACCTTTACTGAACCGTTGAAGCATAAGATATGGAAGCTATGCACAGTTCAAAAAATTTGAGGTGGAAAACATTGAGTGGCTTGCTGTCTCCGATAGTATCAAATCGAGAGGGATGAAGGTTGACTTCAAATGCCAGATTTGTGGTTCAGATCCAGAAACTATCAACCACATATTATTCACTTGCCCCATGAGATATGGGCGTTATCGAACTTCCCGTCCATGATAGGAGAGTATTCTTCTTCCTCTATCTACGCTAATTTTTATCACTTACTCATGGTCTAAAAAGACAAATGCCTTCTGAGATAAGAAGTTCCCTTTGATTCTGTGTGTTTTGTGGAAGAATAGGAACAAAATGGTATTTAAAGGGGAACGTGTATGAAGCTGATAAAGCGGTGGATAAGGTCATGAAAGACGCACGGCAATGGTTTATCGAGAGCTCTATCAACAACCCATGGCGGATGAGAAAATAGCCCAGTGGTGAAGCTCCTTATGGCAAGGAAGCTTTCAATCAACAGAAGCAACAACTACGCCTTAAACGGAGAATATAACTATTTCTCACTTAAGACCTATTTCAAGCAATCATCCAAGCAGAGATCTCGACTGAATTATGTTTTCCTTTTCTTATTGAATTACTATGGTTGGCTGCTTTCGGAGTCAATTTTTTGCTGTTGAATTGAATTTTTCTTCGGACACTCGAAACCCTAAGAATTGAATTCTGCTTTGGACACTCCCAACCCACTAGACAAAGAAGCTACAGGGGGATAGTGTATGAAAGGTTCGCGCGAGCTCAAAAGTTCCATAGTACCATAAGAACTCTTAGCTACTGAGATACGATAAGAGATCAAGCTTGCCGAAAAGCAATCTCCGGAAGCCCAGATACGATGCCGAGAGTGAAACGAGAGGGAGGCCGGGCTTATCCATGGGACTTGCCGTGGCGGTTAGACTTTATTTTAACACATCCTCAAATTCGTCTCGTCGGTTGGTTGATTCTCGAAATAACCACTTGAGAAAAAAAAAGGTCCATCAGGTTTTGCCCTGCCATCTCCGGCGAGGCCCCATATCCGTGAGACTGGATCACTGTAATTCACGGAAGTCCATTTGGACCTCTCCTTTTAGTCGAGTCACTCCGTGCCTCTCGGGAGTAGGGCTTTGTTCTGGGGGGCTCGACTTGCGCTGCTTTATAAGGGAGAGAATTTCATAAAGTAACTCTCTCTATCTATCCTTAGAAGTAGGGCGATAGAAAGTCAATATGAGATGATGCGTTTTCCCATAAAAGTAATTGAATTACTGATATACTATTGATTTCATCAGTTTTTCGCCATAGTATATAAGTCCTATTTATAGCTTTTATATTATGTTTTGAGTCTATTTTAGAGTTTTTTTAGGTTTAGGTATGTTTTGGGGTATTGTAAAGATCATGAAGCCATTTGTAGCTTGAAGATAAGAAAGCCATAGCTGTTCACTATATCTCCCATTTGCAGTTAATTCTTCCACTAGAAGCCATCTCATCATGGATATTGATAGACCATGGATTTTACCCACTTTTAACCATGGTCTATAAGTTTTTTAATATATATTTACTATATATATAGTCTATTTAGAGTATTTACAGGTTCAGGTACGTTCTGGAGAAATATAGTGATTTTGGAGCCTTTTGAGGTGCAGAACTGCACAGACGCGTCAGATATCTAGCTATGGATGGAGACCTTCCAACCGTTAGATTGAGCTCATATTTTGATAAAAGATAGAGCTTTGAGTTAGCTTACCAATGCCACCAGTTTGAGGTCAATCATCATCCTGTAGCAGAAGTTATGCTCGTTTTACTGAAGAGTGGTCAGTCTGCCTCGCGAGAGGAAGCTGTCGAGAAGAAGAACGTATGTCGATCGATGCGGAACACTTGACATCGATTGATATGGATGGCAGAATGCGGGCCGAGCATATTTTATGACCGACTGAAGCCCAGAAGCAACCCCAAATTACCATAATACCCTTGGACGACCAGAAATCCTATTTATGTGTTTTGTAAGCCATTGTTGACGGCTAAGCTTTATTTTCATTGTTCTTAGTTAGGAGAGAAAGGAGGAACTCCTTCAGAGTCCTCCTGGAACCCCTTTGGTTTCTTGATTGTTTTTATATCTATTCTATTGCAGTTTTATATCTATTCTTTCTATGATTTCTGTGACAAACATCATGTCTAAATAGATCCACCTGTTAGGTTTAAGGTTCAGATAGGATGAAGGATTAGCCCAAACTATAGAACTGCTAAGTTGTGATATTCATTGATTGATTGTTCTTAATGCTTGTTCTAGCCTTGCTAACTAGAATATTGAACCTAGGAATTTGCATGTGTCAAGCATCCTTGATCATCCTGTCCTGAATCTAATATGTCATGCTAGGACTGCTAGAGAGAGCTAACCGCTGATCTAGGAGACTAGTGAGCATTATCAACCTGCGCATAGGGCTTAACTAGAAGCTGTCGATCGATATTGTTATCTGACAATCGATCGATATTGTGAAAGTTGTATCGATCGAAATCCCTATAGGATCATCGATCGAAATCCCTATAGGATCATCGATCGACACTTTCTTGTGATCAAAAGACGACAAATGAGATCCAAGATCTAGTTAGTTAACCAGTGAAACATTGCCATCGCTGATCACTGTGATTAAGGAGTTGAGCTCTAATATATCTTGCAAGCAACAATTAGCCTCTATATCATTATAATCCTGATTACCTGAATAGAAACCCTAGATCTAGCAACCATCCTTCCATCAAACAACTCTTTGCCAAGCTGAACAATAGTCTTGTTCGACTTGTTTACTGTTTACTGCTTTGCTATCTATATTTACTGCTTTATAAACTATTAGCCTAGCTTAATCATAAACTGATTAGATTTAATTGGTTCCCTAGCTCCCTGTGAATTCGATCCCTAAGTACTACAACTCGACCTCTTATTCGAGAGAGTATAAATCACTCCTTAGGGTAATTTCAGTGGTATCATATATTAAAATGTAAATAACGTACCAGTACTCGAAGAAAAAATGGATCATTTAGGCAATCCTCTTTTGGCATCATTGCCGACTCCTAGCAACCTTCCCAAAACATTTTTTCTGGTCAGTAGCGCCGTAGGAATAATCAGCTCAAACCAGGTAACAACACAGTTCATATTAATTGTTTCAGGAACTTCCATGTCAAACATAGTAGTAGTAGATGACGTCAGATGCCGACTTAGACCATCCTTCTTTTGGCTTGTTCACCTTCGGTTTTGCTGCAATTTAAGCAGTTATAGGAGAATTCATTTAAACAAGCATATGCGATATGTGGCAGATCAGAAATAGCTGAGGCCTTCACTTCATTGGAAAGGTTTGTTTAGATTGAATAGCTTCTAAAAAATTCAGTGCATCTTGGGATCGTCCACTTAGCTTTCCCCGTTCTCGTTCTCTTTGACAAATTCTTAAGTTAACAGTGTTATGCTGGACATAGGAGATTGGTATCTGAGTCAAATGCAAAACAAAATTGTATTATTAGAGTAACTTGCAAAATGCAGAAACAATGGGAAATACATTTTTCTTTTCTGATGCAATCAATTCCTCACTGATTTTTGGTCACTGTCAATGACTTAAACGTCAGAAATTTAGACGTCTCACAAGGAATTCTCGGGAGGAGGAGATGCAAAGGAATTTTGCCTTAGAAGAAAAATTGAATATGGTCAGGTAATGATATGAAGCAAAAGGAAAACGCCGGTTATCTACCAACAGCCGAAGTACATATAATCATATAGCCATCTCTATATCTGCAACATCATATTTGTTGATCATCATAGAGAACTGGGAAAAATTTCCAATGGTGAATCTTATTAGGATGTTCAGTAATAACGTCATACTTCATTTTATCTGACTGAAAAAAATCTGGTCTTTCATCGTACCTGAGACATTTATCTCGTTAAACATCCTTAGGCATATAGAGATGCCACATTCGGATGAAATTACCATCAACACAACAAAATTTCTGACTGAAGCTGTTCTAAGATGAGAAAGCACATTTTGTCGTCTTTCCCAGTAAGAAATCAGGAGATGCTGGATGAAAAACCACAACCTAGCGTCCTTGAAACATTATTCATATACAAAAATTTATCTCGCCAGTGGACTCCATGGACACTGATGTGGCATGGGGTTTAGAAAGATGAAATTATCACCAACAGAAAAAGGCTCAAGCGTTTTCATGATACTCTTCATATTTAACCACGTTGGCTTGTAATTCATAAAATCTTGCCCTTAAACGATGGATGACTGCAAATCGGCTTTCAAAATTTCCTCTTGAAAAATGAGGCTGCTTCTTTTGCGGCATTGTCAGGTACTCTTCAATTCTGGAAGTGTCGATAATAATCATCTTCATCATTGTTCAAAATTTTGGACTTAGGCGTTTTGAGAATCTATATTTTGGATTTTCAGCATCTCGATTCAATCCTCCAAAAATTTAATCCGTTGGAGCAGAGTAAGTCAAGAGTTGCAGCATCTCTAGAAACGACATTAATTTGTTCTCATCAAAGCGGCACATGGACTTGATAAACCAGAGAGAGAGAGAGAGAGAGAGATAGAGAGAGAGAGTTTGAGAAAACACATTTTGATTTCATATAAAGAATGAAGAAATCAAGAGGGTGTGAGCATATTCATATGAAAACAGTGTGACTCTTGAATGGAACACTATGATTAGGTTTAGCAGGCACAGTCATCATTAATGCTCGACGATGTACTGACTTCCAAAGAGGACGATGATTTGGTTTTCTGGAAAACCGATGCGTCCATTTCATTTCCTATATCTTAAACCGGTTCAGAATTTTCCATAACAAAAATTTTGATTCAAAATTATCAATGCATGATCAAAATTTTTCTTGGTCAACTTCATTTCTCAGTGGGGACATGAGAAATTTTATTGTTGGGTATGTTTTTCTTTCGCTCCTCAAGGCCCATTAATTGACAAACTCATCTCATCTACATCGACATGTAACGAAGAATGCCTTAAAAGAAGAGAGGAAGACGGAAAATAAAATATTAGCCGACTAACTATCATATAAATACGAAATAGAGGTTGTCTGATGAAGATATTCACAATCAAAACGCAAAATGGCAGAGAGAGTTTATGGTTTAAATCAATTTTAGTTGTGTTGCTTGGAAACGTTTTCTGGCGATTGGAGAATCTCTTCGGCGGTTCTTGTACTATTTTTGCAATTGCAGATTCTTTTTTTGAAAAAGACTAGATAAATCATCACTGAATATGTGATATCTTATAGTATGTCAAATTCAGATTAAACATTGACTTAGAATGTAATGAAAACAAAACTAGCAAACTGAATTTTTTTTTGTTGACTGTTCTGAGGGCTTGTGTTTTATGGTCTCTGTTTTGCTATTATAAAGTATAAAATTGGTTAGGGGTTTTCCGAAATGAATTGTAATAGAAATTGTCATCCTTTTCAGGTAAGAAGGGGATTGTTGAATCCAAAAACTCACTCATAAATATGGTATGCGTTTTTGGTAACTTGTCAAAATATTATCCAAAAGAGGAAAGCTTAACCTATGATCAACTATGTAAAATGTATGTTTTTTCGATAATGAGGTCAAAAGCAATCGATAAATATAGAGGGTGACTAAGAACAAGAGAGTATGAATGTTGAGACTGTATTTTAGCTTTGAGAAGAGGTGATTATTTTAAATTCTTTACAGAGTTATATCTTATTGCCTGCATTCTAGAGTAGCTAACTAGAATCTTGATCTTAGGATTGACAACTGCGAGAGTAGGTTCATACCTTAATATAATTCTGTTAAGCTAAGTTATTTGGTGCAGTGACACTCTGGTTTAAATGGATCCAAGCAAGACATGGCAGACTTCCTTGCAATGGCTGATGAAATAGGCAGTGTTTATTTGAGTTTACCACAGAACAGGGGGCGTCTCAAGATGAGCAAACCGATTCCACCACAACTGGCAACGAAGGAAATGCTGGAAGAGATGATAGCTGAAGTATACACAACCCATGAAGTAATGATGGATGACATCTATAGGAGGCTGAATGAGATATACTATCCTATAGACAGAAGGATTGGTTGGATACACAAGTTTGTAGAGAATATTAAAGAACGTTTGACCAAGCAGTGATCCTGTGGAGAGACTAGAAAGACAGAGAACCAAAGGGCAGAAAGTCATAAGAAGTTTTGTAGGCACATGGTTCGAAATGTCTGAAGAAGATGTTGAGACTTGTTTTCCAACAAGTTCTTCGACCCCTCCTCACTAGTTTCAAACAATCAAAACGTCAAGCTATATACTATAAATAAACGCTGAATGGGAGGCAACCCATTATTATGTATTTTATTTAAGTTTTGACATCTACTTTTACTTATTTTCGTTTTAATTTTGTTTTCAGACCCAAGGAACATGAGTTCTGCAATAAGCATCGCCCGACACCATTCCAAGTATCGGTCGATACCACTCCGACCATAGAATCGCTTGACACCTTGTTGTCGTTGATCGATACAAATCACAGCGAGCAGGTTACTCGATTTTCCTTGTTATATTTCTACTTATGATTTATTTTCTTCACCAATCTTATGATGAATAACATTGGGACAGTGTTAAGTCTGGTGGAAGTAGTTACTAATATTGTATTTTATTTTCAGCTTCTTATTTTAAGTCTTAAAGTTTTATTGAGTCAAGGAGGGGATGATGAGAAGTTTTTCGATTTCTATTTTTATCCAACCATTCTCTAGCACCATCTTAGATTTACTGACTGCAGAGTGTAGTAGATGGAAACACCGCAGTTGATCACTTACCAATAACATCCACACCTGCTGAGAATGTCTGGAGAAACCAAAGATTACTTTCAACCTTAATCAACTATATCAGCTTGTTTGGGTCTTGGAATGCACTGGATCGGATTCCTTCTTCAAGTCTGGAAGGTAAAATTTTGTATATTTTGGTCCACCAATCTCTCTCTTCGGCATCTAGATAAGAAAATATTGAGATGGATTCATGCGGTTTAAAGGGATATGTACGTTACCAATAACCCCATTATTCTACTTGAATGGAATGATCATAATTGTTGAAAGCGAGGGGTAGGTACATTACTGATGGCCTCACTATTCGCCTACACTTTGTTTTTAAAAAAAATCGAAAAGAAGATTAATAAGATGGACTATATAAGCATCATTGTTCATTTGATTTGAGATAAAAAAAAAAGATTCTGAGAAGAGAGAAAGAGATAGGGAAATGATTAGAAAAGACTGCATGTTGGTCCAGATACTTGTTTTAGTAAGAGACCATTTGTCCGCTGATCGATACTCCCAAGATTTAGCCTACACATTTTATTTGCAGAAATGAGGTCAATAGAGAGGTATGTCAGGCGCTATAAGTGGAGTTGTGAGATGTATGGTATGTTGCTAAGCTAGAGTGTAAAACATTGAAACATTTATAAGGTTAGCATTGATTCATTACCACTTATAACATTTCAGAGATGGTGATATTTCTAGAAATTGTTTGAGTCCCCGCCCTTTTCAAACTTCTTTTTCAGGATTGTTGTATGTTATGCTTGAGGGTAAATAAAGGATAAGTCTGGAGGAGTTTATATACTATGAATTTTGCCACTTTTAATGCCACAATATATGTCTTATTTAGAGTATCTAAACTATTAAAATAGGAGTACAAATTGTATTTAACCCTTAGTTTTCCTGAATATTTACAGTGTTTGCCACTTGCTTAATACACAATCGTTTAAAAGTTTTTCAAAACCACCCGTCACTTAGCCTTAAATTATAACATATTATCAAATCCCATTAGGATGATCTGCAAGTTTTATGTGGGCCGATAGAGTACCATATATTAGAATTAAAATCAGATATCCACTACCAAAACAATATACACACCGGTATATTACCTTTACATTTTGAAACGGATAAACAATATATATAGATTAATATATGTATACATTTTAATTCAAATATATTATGATATTGATGCAATTTTATACGTATATTACTAATATGATTTTCTTAGAACATACTCAATGGATTTTAATAAAACATAGACTGTTCGATTGGTATTTCACGTGATGATGTATTCGGTTTAATTAACCAACCAGTTTTGTATTTTGAACCGTGCGGATCTTACCTACAAGGAAAGTTTGAAAATAACCGAAAAACTTGCAATATTTACGTGCCAAAATAGTTTGCACAATCAAAATTGTCAATAATATATTACGGGATCATAGTCAAACTAATAACTTCCTAAAATTTACGAAGCCACAACTTCCCACTATATATTAAGTGATGGACAATCATATATTGTTTTTGATTGGCTGCTCTGAATAATATATTTATTACATGATTGAGTGTATATAGATCCATTACGTGATTTACTGTATACAAATCTTTGTTTTGATTGCATCCAATAATATCTAACTGCTATAGTATATACGAAATTCACATATTTTTAAAAGGGAATATTTTAAAAATTGCTATAAATATTATGGTGATGCCCATATGGAAAGTCCTAGATATATATTTGTTCCTCAACTCTAAGTTAGACTTTCTCTCCAAGCTATTGTAATCCTATATAAAGGATCCATTATGCAATGAATAAGACACACCAATTCCTCTTTCTCTCTTCTCTACTTTATAACACGTTATCAGCACGAATCTCTAACGACCTTGAACTAATAGGTATAGATTTTTATTATGTTATATTGTTGGTATATATTCAATCCTTCTTCAAATCATGTTTATTATCAATTCATGGTTTGTAAGAGTGGACTCATACATACTATGAGCTTAGGAGCTTTAGTCGACAATATTGATTTACCCTTGTTTCAAGGAAATAAAATCATTCGATCGAAATGAGATCTTGTCGACAAGCTAATGCTTATTTGAGTTTTGAAAATTTGTTCATTTTTGTTTCACTTAGCATATTAACATGTTTCATACGGCTGCATATCATCTTAACATGTTTATATTATTAATATCACAATTGATTGAATACGTTTCTAAACTCAAGTGAAACTGATTGGATTCTAGTTAAATTTTCTCCTTGCTTAGCTATGTATGCATGTTTAGCTAAGATCTGTCGCATCTTTTATACGCATGTTACATATAGATGTGTATTCAGCTGCATATTATCACTAGCTACGACTGCATATTATCATTACGGCTGCATAATTGTATTGATAAGTTTAGCATTCGTTTTTAACTTTACGGCTGCATCCCTTACTTTCATTAATATTGGTTTTACGGCTGCACATATATAACTGTTGTTGATATATGATAATTAGTAAGAATATCTTATCTTTGTTTGAAAAAGGCATCATATAGGCATGAGATTACTACACGCGTTGATACTATTAATGTTGCTCTTGTTTACAGTTGCATATTGTTATTTACGGATGCATACAATTTAATGTAAAAGCATAGTAATTGATGTTCCTAAAGCATATAATTTACGGCTGCATATAGACTTAGTTTTACAGCTGTGCATTGTTCAATGCTTAAAGATTATATGGTTGACCTTCAAAAATTTTGATAAGAATGATTAGTAATTCAATTGTTCGTCGGTTTATATTATGACTTGTGAGAAACGTTTATGCATTGAACATAAAATATTGATATTGCCTTATACATTTTGTACGCAAATATATGCATATATAGCTTATTTACTTCTTAAAAGATCTATAAGTTTTGGAAAACAATCCAAAGAAATGTATAATCACCAGAAGTGATTACCTAAAGCTCATTGTGTATCTTGCATCTAAAGATTACAAGACCTGAAGTCTGTAAATAAATCTCAACTATGTTGGATGTTGAATTTAAAAGTAAAATTTCTCGAAGAAGTTTTTAATGATGCATATGTATTAAAATATAATATATTATATAAGTAATGTTGTCCAGCAGACAAACGATTGAAAAAAAAGAAGTTTATAACTATATTTTATCTCTTTGAGACAGAGAAAAATGATGAGCTCTTGATATTAGATGTAAATCATGTCTAGTTGATTATAATCATTCTCCTGAAGAGAGTATGGCATTTTATATTGAGAAAGAAAATCAACACAAGTATTGTTCAAGAAAATGAACATAAAAGTGGTTGTAGACGTGAATGTGGATATAAATAAGGTCAAGATCCAAAGAGTTTCTTTTTAGAACTCATACTGTCACTTGAAGTTGAGAAATAAAGATGGTAATAAAGAAAGACCCAAGAGTTTCTATTTAAAACTCATTCTCTCACTTGAAGTTGAGAAAATAAAGATGATAAGAGATATGATTCAATCATCCAAAGATGAAAGAAAATTATTGTGAGTACAGTACAAGGTAGTAAAACCTTATAGAATGTTCAAGAAAATGATATATATGATGCTCCAGAAGAGTACATAATATTACTACACATAAGAATGCAATTTAAAATCCTTATTGCATCCTATTCTTAGAAGTCTCAAAAGTTAAAATGATTTGAGAAAGAATACATGACCCATGTAGGGTAGATTATTGATTCAAAAATAAGATTTATTCGAGATTGATAAACCTATAGTAATATCATCTCGAGGGGAAGAGTTAAAGAATCTCACATTTTATGATGAGTAAAACATCCAGAAGATTATGTTTGCACTAAAACTAAGATTTATGAATCATTCGAAAATTAAATTTGTGGGATTTTGAGATACTTATGTTTAGACAATAAGCAAAAGAAATGCTATATATATTTCAAATCAGAAATATTTCTCAAGGCAGTATAAGTATTTTAGAGAAAGTATTTAGAGCCTCTTATAGATTGTACAACACAAAGATTGGTGTAATGGAGATAAATATATAAGTAAACCAGAAGTTTACAAAATATTTGGCATGAACCAGTTAGACCATTTTGGTTCAATAATGATGCGAAAAGATACATAAATAGTTATGTAAATATTCATTGAAAAACCAGAAGATTCTGGTGAATGATTTCACATATGTTGCTTGCTCATAAGATAAAATGGTAATACGATTTTCACCAGCCAATTGAAGTTATTGGCATGAATAAAGGAGATGTTGGTGGACTGATCACCCACTATTCATCTTTATAATATTGGTGAATTCACTTCTTAAAGTCTTTGACGACTATAGAAAAATCACCGGGAAAAGTGTTAAACATAAGTGTTAAAAATTTTGAGCAACACTAATTTTCATCAAGCCAACAAGTAATTAAGGGTTCTCCCTGTCATTGGTATTGGGTCAGAAACCAACCATTTTCAATCTAAGAATGTTGGATGTGCGATATACATTGCAATTGCTCCACCACAGAGCTTTTAGTAAGATGTGTTTTTAAATAAGGTTGGAATATATGTTGGATATGAATCTCCATTGATACTTAAGAATCTAGAGTCATCCCTGAAGGATATAAGTAAGGCTTGATATGAATGCTAAACGTGAATTAGTATTTCCAACATAAGGGGAGAAAATAAACAGCTGGAAAAGAAAATAAGTTGAAATGAATTATCATTTATCCTCGGACTAAAGATAATGTGAAGTCCAAAAGATAATTCAGTTAAAGAGCTTAGCAAAGCAGTTGTCAGACACATTTATTGACCCAAATAAACAGGGTGATTAAGTCACCACACCAGCTGTAAATGCTCCAATAAGAATTGATGTTTTAGAAGAACATATTAAACTGCTCGTAAGTTTAAATCACGCCTGAAGCGTGGTAGACATGTTGGTTCCCAAGATAAAAATCCTCGCAAATGAAAAGGAGCATAAATTAATAATGGTCAAGAGGAAATAAAGTTTTTGAATGATCTCCAGAAGAGACATTAAACATGACTTAAATAAATTCAGGTACCTAAGACAATGAAGAGATCTCAATAAGTCATGTCATGTATAGAATAGAATGGAACCAATAGACAAATCGACGTCGATGATATTTATGCATGCAAAATAGCAGTTTATACGATGAATGAGAAAGAGGATTTATTGAAAAGTGTACACAAAGAGATGATTAGCCAAATCAGAAAGAAGCAATAGACAAAGATAAAAACTCTTGTAAAAGAGAGAGGTATTTGGACCAGTAGTGCATACACTAGAAGGTGTAAAACAAGTGGGATAGAAATGAGTCGTTGCACCAAATAAAGATCAATATGGAATTGATTGTGAAGAGACATAGTCTCATGTGGTAGATGCAACTACTTTCATGTTCCTTATTAGTCTGGCAGTAAAGGAAGAACTTGAATTATACAACCCACTAGAATCCCTAAAAGATATAATCCCTGAAGGATTGTTGATATCAAATCATGTTCCCGGGAACTCTAGCTATTCGATCGAAATATGTTTTATGGGATATATGAAATATTTGAAGTTAATCAATACATCTTCATATTTATCAAGTGATTATAGATCAATAGAATCATTGATTTGAATATCAACAAAAACTCCTGAATAGTTATAGAAAAATTGTATTTTGGAAGAAAGCTCTTGACAATACCATATTGTCTTTATGTATTCCAAACTGGAGATCTAAAATGAGATCTTATCGTAAAGATCCTTGAAGGATTTTATTTAAGATGCTCATATATGTTTGGTCTTGAAGTACCATATTTAAATTGTTATTGAGCAAATTACTAATCTTTTTCATAACTAAAAGATGTAATTTCATATGACAAGAAAGGAAGTTATTAGTAACTTTCATAGATACGTATGAGTTACTCGTATGTACAAGACGAATTTCTAGACGATTGTATGTAAGAAATTTAGTTTGAAATCCAAATAGACCAAGAAAATATTGTCTATATCAAATAAGAATTGTGGACCAGAAGTCTATAGACCTTGAATACTCTAATGGAAAGAGTATTATGATGTTCTCAATTTCAAAAAGAGATTTATCTGATTGGAATGCATATCCTGAAGATATTGCTTTCCGGAGAAGAAATGTGAAATATGTGTGGTTGTACTCTTTTTCTTCATCATGGCTTTTATCCCACTGGGTTTTTTCCATGACAAGGTTTTAACGAGCCAACAAAGAACACACAAATGATAGACACCCGAAAGAATTATTATAATTTCAAAGTTGAAAGTCTATCACAGATCTAAAGTCTTTGAAGTTAAGAGAATCGAAGAAAATGATCAAAATCGTATCACGAATCGCACACTGCAGAAGAATGGCGATGTTCGTCCCACAAGTTCATTCAAGTGACAATTTCTCTGATTTATTCACCAAGGCGCTAACCACTGTTTATTCAAGAAGTTAGTTCATCTTATCAGACTGAGTCATCTCAAAGATCTTGACATATGTACACATGAGGGGAAGTCATTACACGTTGCACTCTTTTTTCTTAACCATGGTTTTTCCCACTAGGTTTTCCTGAAAAGCTTTTTAACGAGGCAGCATCTACGGCGTTTTGAAAAGTAATTTACTATAATGGACATCAAGGGGAAGTGCTATAAATATTATGGTGATGCCCATATGGAAAGTCCTAAATATATACTTGTTCCTCACTCTAAGTTAGACTTTCTCCCCAAGCTATTGTAATCCTATATAAAAGACCCATTATGCAATGAATAAGACACACCAACTCCTCTTTTTCTCTTCTCTACTTTATAACAAAAATGAATATTATGATGCTGTATATATGCGCTATAATTTCTCATAAATTTAGCATAATTAATTATGATATTAAATATATTCCCTAACTATGTGCGTCCGCTTGCATATAAATACACATCTTCCTATCAACTCAATGAACAATCACATTCTCACATCACTCATAACAATGGCCGCGCCGCGCCCATAGAAAATGTTACACTACTTAAGGATGTAAAACCATGGAAAATCCAGTTGGATAATTCACGTTAAGCTGATTCACTTTTGGAAGCAAAACACAAGTTTTGGAGGGGAGTCACTTAAATGCATTCTTGCTGATCAAACAGTGTTTTTTCTCTATATATCAATGCCCGTTACTACTATATATATATATGCACGACGTAACTTGATTATAATACTAGACGTTGTAAGGAAACAAAATCTGTAACATGAATGTTTTTACAAGCAAAAACATATAATTATAAAGAACAAACACTCGGGCGGGCGCGCGGGTCAAAGGCTAGTTTATGTTATGTTTAGAGTATATTTTAGGGTCTTTACATGTATAGGTACGTTCTAAAGAATTGTGGAGTTTATGGAGCATTAAGGGAGCAAAACCCTTAGCTGAGCAAATGAAGAAGAAACAAAGTCGACGTGCAGAGGATATGTCGGTCGACACCCTTGATGTCAATCGACACTCACACGAGAAGGCCTTGCCGGATCAAGATCAAGAATTGGGTCCATAAATTTCCACAAAATTACAAGAATGCTCCTGGCGAGTTTTGACCTATAATATATATGGTTATGCCATGTTTAGGCAAAAGAGAGACATGTTAGATTTTATTGTTCATAAAAGCTTTTTAAGGTTTGGAGAAAAGGTCCAAGAAATCCTTCAGAATATTGTATTGGAACTCCGGTTTTTCTATTTTTAATCTAATTATGTAATTCATTTTGTTTATCTTTAGGTCTTGCTTGATTATGTCTGAGTATAATACTTGTTAGACTTAGGGTTTAATATGGTTATAATGATTTATTGACTTAGAAATGCTAAGGTGATTATCTTAAATCCTTCACAGAGTTAGTAATTATTGCCTGCATTCAAGAGTAGCTAACTAGAATCTTGATCTTAGGATTGACAACTGTGAGAGTAGGTTCATACCCAATATAATTTTGTTGAGCTATGTTATTTGGCGCAATGACATGCTGGTTTAAATTGACTTAGTGAACTTATTGATATGAACATTAACGCTGTTTGGAAGCGTATTGATCGACACCACATAAGACTATGGATCGACACTCGTTCTGTATCGAATATGAAAGTATGGGTACAAATTCAAACATGTAGACTCAAAGTGAGAGCTAGAAATCTTATAATTGCATTCAAGTTCTAGGAGTGATTATCACATATTTTTAGCATCAATATCATAATTTGGATTAACTAAACTTGAAAGTTTAGCTTTTGTCTTATATGGTTTACAAACCACATCTATCTTATTTACCGTCTTATTAATCATTTATTGGTTTAACTTCTTTTTGCCTAGCTTAATATTACGTTTATTAATTTATTGTGTATTCACGCTCCATGTGGATTCAATCCCTAAGTACTGCACTAGATCTCTTATCTAAGAGAGAGTTATCATAAATCGTAATGGTCCCGTGATCTTCTGCGTGGATCAAATATCTTTATAATAGTTTTGAATACCTTTGACTTCTTTACATTTTTATTAACTAGCCGAGCTCAATGTTTAAGGTTCTTTCGGCTCACGTGATCTTATTGTTCTTTTTTGGCCTTTACTAAACCTAGAATGAAGTCTTAGATCGGGTATGTAACGGGTAAAATTCGGCTCCAACAGAGATCACTGAGGGAGATCAATACTTACGGGTGTTTGGTGATCATCCAACTTGGTCAATCACCTTACTAGGCTTACCAGTTTGTAAATACATAACTCCGTGCAAATTAAATAAGACCGGTTAATATTGAAGTATTGTCAGGGTAAATTAACAAAACATTTAATGATTGTAGTTATCAGTCATCACAAAATCATAATAATAATTAAATCAAAACTGTCCACGTCTTCTTATGGGTGATAACTCCCACGTTTTTCATGACTTTACTTGATTGATCTTCCAATCAATTAATAACTAGGTGATTTTCCCGTGCTCATGCACGGGTATAAATATTTATAAAATAAATATACTATAATAATTGATTGTTATTTGTTTTTAATTTTAAATTAATTTTTAATTTGTATGCATAATTTATATTAATAATATTTTGTTACTTTAATTAGACATATATTAGATTCCATCTATTTCTCTAAATTCAACTATAATATTTTTTTATTTTAAATATATTAAAATTATGATTTTTTTTATTTGCATTTACGTTGGTTGTTGTCTTAGATATGTAAATATATTTAAGAAAGATTATGTATAACTTAAGATATATTATGTTTAGAATAAAATATTAAATAAATTAAAGTGTATGATTCCAGATTACTCAAATTAATATAATCATAATATTCTACAGTCTCATGCATATATATAAATTTTACAAAAGAACTAAATTATAATAGTTGGTTAATACTTTATTTTAATTTGTTAATATTTTTTGAGTCATTCTATAATTTACATTTATGAAATAAATTATTATTATAAAATTATATATTCTTATTGTAGTTAAATCTATGATTTTAGTATATATATTTTTTCAAATTCAAACTGAAGTATAATTATTTTTATTATAATTAAGTAAAATCAGATTAATTTTATGTATCATTTAAATGTGCATGTAGTTTCATAATATTTATCAAGTTATATGCTGAGTTTCTTTTAAAAAATATCAAAAAATAAAGCGATGATCAATATGAAGTTACATACATAAGTAACTAATACATTTTTAGAAGCTCATGAACACATATCAATATTTACAATAACTAAAATATTTTATAAATTATAAATAATTGTATGCCTTATATTTATTAAATGATAAACAGAAATTAATTTTAAATAATCTTAAAAATGAGAATTCAGATTTTTTTGGTATTTTAATTATAGTCATATTAAGTTCCACAAACATAAAAAAAAAATTAAAAGCAAATTTAATATTATGAAAACAAATAATTTTAATAATGATATTTTATGAAAATATAAAATAGAAATATTTTATTACTTCAAAAATATATTTTATGTTATTGAACAATAATTTTTAAATGGAATATTTCTATTTTGTGAACTTTCTTTTTAATGAAATCATATTATATATACATATATTTTCGTTTTAAATTTGTTTTTAAAACTTTATAAATGTTTCCTTTTTTATTATATATGTTATTTAGAAAATTTTAAAAAGGAAAATAAAAAAATAATCAATAATAGTATTTAAATGTAATAATTTTAATTCATTAAGGGTATCAGTGTAATCAACCATCATGAAAATTAACGTGAGCGCGACACATAAGAAACTGACTTCTCAAATAATATTATAGAGACTTCTTTAAAATGGTTTCAGTTCGGTAGGGGAAATTGCCAAAAATACTACATCCATTATGTCAATTTTCATATTTACTTTAGCTACTTTAACCATCATTTTAAAAAGGAAAAAAAAACATTTATAACACCATGGTTAACTAATCTAGACTTAAACGTTGAAGAGTAGGACATGGTTTTTTGGAATATGAAATAAAAAATTGTAATAAATATATAAATAAATATTTATTTTAAAAAAAAAATAAAAAATATAGTTTCAAAAATAATTTTCGAATTTCAAAATGAAAATTTGAAAAAACAATTCGAATTTTTTTAAAAACTTTTTAATAAAAATTTCGAATTTGAAAAAGTATAATTCGAAATCAATAATTTTTTTTATTTTTTATTTATTGAAATAATTATTTAATATATATATTGAGAGATCAAAGGTATAAGAATTTTTTGCCTCTCAATGAAGAATGTATTTTTGAAAATGTCTTTTTAGTGATGGTAAACAGGAATAATGGTACCAATAATGTGCTACAATGAAAATTCCCCATTCTGCAATTAGCATTTAAAGTGATGATTGTCTTCGTAGTTTTAAAATTTTGGTGTTTGTTTTTTTTAGTTTATAGTTTTTAGATTTTGGTTTTTAATTTTTGGTTTTTTTATTTTGCCATAGATTTTAGTTTTTGAAGAAACTTAAATTTGATTTTAGATTCTGGATTTTAGTTTTTATTTTATTTTTCTAAACTAAATTAATAAATAAAAATCAATTATAATATAAAAATATATCTACAAATAAAAAAATTAAGAAAATAATATAACAGGAAAATGAAACATTATTCCAGAAAATTAATTAAAATAGTAATTTTAAAATATTGTTTTTATATTTAACATATTTTCTTGTTTTTAAAATATATAAAAACAAGAATTTTGCTCTTATATAAATTACAATTAAAAAATGTGGTACATAATGTTCTAAATTACTTGAATATGATAGACCATCATTTATCACTCTGATAAAAAAAATTAAGTTTCTTTTCATTTATTACTTTATTGCATAGTTTAACTGTTAGTGCAAATTTAGTATGATTAAATATTTTTTGAGTGTTGGGATGAAAAATAATCGGTGTTGGGATGAAAAATAATCGGTCTAATTGTATGTATAATCACTTATTTTATATTAATAAAGTATAAGAATTTTATTTGATTATATGATGGTGAGGTGAACGTATGAGAGTGGGAAAAGGGCATAAACATAGGATAAATATGAATGGAAAGATAATTAAAATTAAAAAAAATGATAAATAAAAAATCAACGTTGAAAAAAAAAATCAACGTTGGCCGTAAATCTAAAAAATACAGAAGCACAGTCGGAGCAATTCGACCGGCCGGTCCGGTCCAGTTTCCAAAACATATTATCTTTTTTTTTTGTTTATAATATGTTTTGACTTTTTTTTTTAAACATATATTTCATAATCTAAGTTTCAAATCTATACTATATTATATATTCAGTTCAATTTAGTCTTCAAATAAAACACTATTTTGTTTTTTCTGTTATGTTTAAAATATAAAATAAAGTTGTAAGTTTATAATCTCTCTCTCTCTCTCTCTCTCTCTCTCTCTCTCTCTCTCTCTCTCTCTCTCTCTCTCTCTCTCTCTCTCTCTCTCTCTCTCTCTCTCTCTCTCTCTCTCTCTCTCTCTCTCTCTCTCGGAATAGATGAGGAACTGATCCTAGAGGATAATTTTGGATTGTGCGTCGATCAATGGGGGTTGGCTTCATGTCCCCCCCCAATCCTACGCTAGTTTTGAGCCTTTCAAATTATTCAACTACCTCGCAGAACATAAAGATTTGTTTGCCATAATTAGCAGTAATGGAATCAGAATGGTCCTTTGTATCACTTTCAGACTGCCCTTTATTTGTTTCATATGAAACTCAGGTCCTTGAAGTTTGAACTGCGAGCTCTTAATAGAACCAATTTTTGTGACCTTCATATGTGCACTAAGCAAGCATATGATGTCTTTTCCAAGCTCAAGTTCTGTCAAATCGCTCCACAACTGCGGTTTTGGCCGAGGAGAATGTGTCTCGGAAATGGCATCCGCTAACCACCAAAACTTGTTGCAGAAATCTCGGATTCAGTGGTTACGTTTTGATGATCAAAATACGAGTTTCTATCACAATGTAGTGCAGGACATGGCATCCATAAACATCATTAAGTTTCTATACACAGACGAAGGGGACTGATAACTAACCAAGCTGATATTTAGCAGGAAGCGGTTTGTCATTTTCAGAGCTTCCTACAAGCTGAACCGGGCAGGACTGAGAGTACGACTACTAAGAGCTTGCAAACCCTTCCGACCTATAGATGTTCTAATCACGACAGTGCTGCTCTGGTATCTCCAGTCTCTGCAATGGAAATTAAATATGTTTTGACATCTCTGCCCAGTGGGAAAGTTCTTGGGCCAGATGAGTTTACATAAGAAATTTTCATGGCTACTTGGTCCATCTTGGGTGCTGATTTCATAACAGCAATACAATCATTTTTCTGTTTGGGTTTCTTCCCACAAGAGTTAACTCAACAATTCTGGCTCTGATACAAAAGATAGTCCCTGGAGCCAATCTCCATTGATTGTGGATATATTTAACCTACTAAACCAGAGCAGCAATGTGGGAATAAACTTTTATAGAAACAAATCTTCATGTATTGGCTCTGTCTTATTATTGTGATGACTTCAATTAGTTTAAAATGTACATCTCTCCCATTTTAAACTAAAACAATAACAGGCCGATATGCAGCTATAACATGATGTACAAAGTCATCTCTAAACTAATTGCAAACCGCCTTAAATCAGTCCTGCCTCATGCCGCTGAACCGAACCAGAGCGCCTTCGTGAAAGGCAGGCTGCTATTGGAAAATGTCATGCTTGCCACATATATTACGAATGGATAACATTTGGATAACATTTCAGACCGCTGCACCATAAAACTTGATATATCCAAAGCATTTTACACCTTCAAATAAAGCTTCATCTCGCAGGTACTTGAAGCCATGGGACTGTCTGATCTGTTCATCAGATGGATCTACCTTTGTATCTTCACAGTCTCCTTTTCAGTCCAAGTTAATGGAGCACTCGAAGGTTTCTTCACCAGTGCTCATGGAATTCATCAATGCTGTTGTTTCTCTCCATACTTATATGTTATTCTTAACAATGTTCTTTCTAAACAGCTCAACCAGGCTGCAATAGAAGGACTTTTTGGGTATCATCCTCGATGCAGCAAGGTAAATCTAACTCATCTCATTTTTGCTATTGATATATTGGTATTCACTGATGGCAGTGAAACTTCTCTTGATGGGTTCCTTCGTCCTCGGAGTTATGCATCAGTTTGGTTTGATATCATGATTACATATAAATATATCGAAGTCGTCTCTATTTGCTGCAGGCCAGAATAAAATATCATAAATCAGGCAGCTGATAGCAAAGGGTGAGACAGGAACACTACCTACAAGATATCTGGGGATGCCTCTAACCACCAAAACTTGGAGTAAACTTCAACATGAACCGCTCATATATAAGATTTGGAGCAGGTTTCTTTCCTTGACTCATAGATCATTGTCTTTTTCTGACCGGTTTGAGCTGATTAAGACAGTTATTACAAGCATCGCCAATTTATGGAGTTCAGCTTTCATTCTGCCCAGAGCATGTTTGGATACTACTGAGAGCATGTGCAATGCTTTCTTATTGTGTTGTTCCCCAAACATCAGTTACAAATCTAAGGTTCATGGGCTGAATGTGTTCCAAAGATTGAAGGGGGACTTCGTCTTCGTACTATGTATGATATTTCTCTGGTTTTTGCCCTTAGCCTTATTTGGAAGCCATTTTCACTCTCACGCTCTCTCTGGGTGACGTGGATGCGTAAGTATCTGCTTCAAGATATCTCTTATTGGGATGTTAAGGAGGGCAATGCTGGTTCATGGCTCTGGCACAAGTTGTTAAAACTCAGACCCATAACTTATGACTGTTCAAGTATGAGGTTAAAAATGCTCAGTCTATATCCTTCTGGTTTGACAATTGGTTAGGTGTGGGCAGGCTTATAGACATAACAAGAGACGTTGGAAACGGTACCTCAGAGTGAATCGGGAAGAAACGCTATCTGAAGTGATCCAAAACTCAAATTGGAACTTGAGATCTAGAGGCAGAAGGGTGTTCTCTTCGCAATATGATACGATTCATGTTCTGCCAGCGCCTGACCCCTTGGCTGGTCTTGATATACCGTAATGGAGACATGGTAATGATAATTTCAAAAAAAAATTCTCTTCTGCAAAGACATGGGAGTATTTGCGCACAAGGAAGGATCATGTTCCATGACATAAACTTGTTTGGTTCTCACAGGGTATTCCTCAACAATCATTTACGGTTTGGTGGAAATTCAAGACAGGCTGTCTATTGGTATTCGTATGAGACTTTGGGGAACTTTTTAGGGTTGTGTCTTCTTGGTGAAAGGAAAAATAGTAGGAATCATTTATTTTTCGCCTGCCCCAACACTTTCACAGTCTGGGAAAATGTTGTCGGATGACTGTTTGGGCCCTCCATCACTCCTGACTGGAATGATACAATCAGAAGACTGATATCCTATCCCATGAATAAGCTAGATAGTATCCCCACTCGGTTACTCTTTCAAACGGTGATCTAATGGCATTGAGAGAGAGAATTCACGTCGGCATGCTGGTGGATAAACTTGATCGTACCATCGATACACTCATTCGAAACCGTTTTACTTCTCTACAATATATTTGCGCTCACAAATTGGAGGAACTATTCAGGAGATGGTTCGAAGTCAGCTGTTTTTTTTATAGCATATCATTCTCATTATTCTATAGGTAAATCACAAATCATCGTATAAATAACACTCTTTAGCTATAGCTCATTAAATTTAATATTCCATCAAAAAAAATATTATTTGTTTTTTGAAACATCATCCAATAAATTATTTAAACCAAGTTTTGATGGACCATCTTAGAGATAGTCTCACTTTTTGTGCAATCGAAAAAAATACTCTTAAAAAACAATTTGATGTATAAAAGGTAAAACAGTGTAACGTGAACGTCGGGTATATCAATCAAGTATTAGTAGCAGCCGGCAGCGAATAAAATCATAACGTGTTGTATCAATCTCATCTTCCCATTAGTTTGAAAAAAAAGTCTAATTAAGTTTACGGGTAAGCAAAAAACAACTAATGTTTGGTGCAGCCTTCACCTATCGATGACTTTTTATTCTCAATTTTATGACAACTTGTCCATGGCATTACCATAAATGTAACAGTTTGAATCTTATCTTTAGACATTACCGTTTTCGATACACCGAGAGCATCTCCAATCCCTAACTATTTTCACCTCTATATGCTATAATAGAAGTAAAAGTGCTCAATCTCATCTCTATTTCCACCTATAAAATAGAGATTGCTATTTTTTTTCTATTTATAGAAGAAAAAATAGCATTCCTCTATTATAGAGTCATACCTTTTTATTTTTAAAATAGTCTTTTAACTTTCAAATTTTTATAATTGTAACCAAAATAATTATATTTATAGAGAAATGCAGCTTTTGTAGGAGTATAATAACATTTTTTATTTACATAATAGTTTTTTAACAAAACTTTAGTTTAAAAAAATTCATAAGTTTATGAAAATAATTTAAAAGTTAAAAATAAATAGGGTTAGTTATCAACTTTTATAAACAAAATGTATCTTTTGTAAAATTAAAATAGAATCTTTTGAGAATATTCTTTTGTAAAGGCAAAAATAGAGAAATACATTGGTGAGAAACTCATCTCTATTTTAGAGATGCTCTATTTTAGAGAAGCTCTATTTTAGAGGTAAAAATAGGAGAATACATTGGAGATGGTCTGACGTATGCATTTTATTAAGATTTATCATCCCGATCGTGTTCTTCTATGACGCTTCACACCTATTCACATGACGGTTTCCCAACCCAATTCGTAGTACTCCAAAAAGCTTTCTTTTTAATATATATCCACTAGATTAAGATTTGCGTTTTGTGCAGAATAAACATTATATATGTATAAATTATTTTTACATACTATTATTGATTTTGCATTTCTTACATATTATGAAATAATAAAAGAATTAATATATATTAAAATTCGATAAGTCAGTAACTAATATGTATATAATAAAATTAGTGTAAGCACATAAATAAAAAAAAAATCAGTTTTTTTTATTTACAATTTTTTTATTAATTCAAACAATCATTTTATTTATTTTATATGGCACATAATTAAATTTAAATGATATTAGCATAGATATATAGTGTATTATAATCATATAGTATATATAATTAAATTATTTTATATGGCTATATATTAAAATAAAATTTTACTCATATAGTTTTATGATCATTTGTATCTTCTTATAACAAAAACTTCAAAACATTGGTAACAAAATTTTCAATGTGAGACGCTTAATAGTTTAATAATTTATAATCATTTTAGAAAATTTCATGCAAAGTTCAAAATTAAAATATGAAGTTCTCAATATTTGTTCAAAGAAAATTATGAAATTAAAATATTTATGAATTTTTTAATGGTATAGTTTCATTTTAACGATATTGAATATATATATATATATATATATATAATATTTTTTAGTCTCAATATTTATTAAATTTTACTTTTTAATCATATGGTTTTATAGTTAGTTGTATCTTGTCACAACAAAAATGTTAAACCTTTGATTACAAATTTTTCATTGTGGGACCTTTAAAAGTTTTAGTAATGTTATAATGATTTTCAAATAATATACAGTAGAAACTCTATAAATTAATAATGTTGTGACTATGAAATTTTATTAATTTATAAAAAAAAAATTAAAACTCTAGAGTTATTAATTTATAAAAAATCTTTTTTTAGATTTTCCATTTTAGAATATATGTATTATATAAAACAAAAATTGTTTATTTTACTGTATATACATTAATTAAAATTTGGAAATTAGATTTCATATATTTTTCTTATGTTATTTGGTGTATATTAAATATGTTTTATAGAATTTAAATATATTTTTAGATATAATTTTAATAAGTATTATCAAAATATATTGAATTGTTAAGAAAATAGAGATAATGCTATTGTGAATATAAGAAAAAACAGTGCAATGATTTGTTTGTACATATATAAATTTATTTTCTCATAAATTATTAATTTATGTTTTTATTGGACCATATATTTACATAAAAGTTTATAAAAAAATTATCTTATTAATTTATCGATTTGTGTCATATTTTAAACCGGTCCAACTTGAATCCGAATTTTTTTAATTAGTTTATATTGTTTATTAATTTATCGAGTATTAATTTTTATCTGATAAGAGATTTATTTATAAATAATTACATACATGGAAATATTTATTCCAACAAGTAAATTCTTCCAACAAAGTCAAAGTTCTTGTGTGATCCATCGGAAGCAGATCTCTGTATCCAAGTTATTCGTTTGTTACAATCAAGTTAAGTAAGTAAGCTGATTTTATTACTCGCAAAAATACGTGTAACATCCCGAGTTGTGATATATGAAAAAATTTAAGAAGATTAATTTGGCTACCTATGTCACCAAAGTTTACTTATTTTTTCCATCAACCATCTGTTTAGAACTCTGGAGTTAAGCGTACTTGGACTAGAGTAGTGGAAGAAATGATGACATGTCGGGAAGTGATTCATGATACCGTGTGAATAAGCCAATAGCACGGAGAAATGTCATGTGGTGATTGCAAGGTCAGTAAACAAGTCTTTCGGGCCTTGAAAAATTAACGCACCGGCCGTCGCATGAGATGGGACCCACGGGCCGAGTGAGCGGGCGTAGATGGCCCATTAGCCATGGGCGATCAAGGCGCTACAAGTGGGATCAGAGCTGGTTAGCCATTTCGGTTCTGATCCGAGAGGCGTCTTGAGACTTGTCATGGAGCGCAACGAGGACGTTGCGTTCTTTAAGAGTGGATGAATCGTAACATCTCGAGTTGTGATATATGGAAAAGCTTAAGAGGATTGATTTGGCTACATATGTCACCAAAGTTGACTTGCCTTTTCCTTCAACCATCCATTTATAATTCCAGAGTTAAGCGTGCTTATACTGGAGTTGTGAAAGAATGGGTGACCTGTCAGAAAGTAATTCACGATACCATGTGAGTGAGGTCAAAGCACAGGAAAATGTCATGTAATAATTGCAGGGTCAATAAACAAGTCTTTCGAGTCTTGGAAAATTAATGCAACGGCCGTCGGATAGGATGGGCCCACAAACCGAATGAACGGGTGTAGGGGCGTTACGGTACAAATCAAGTCAAGTATCAAATTCATTTTTATTTTTGACTATTTGGCTTGTTACTTGACTTGTTATTAGTTCTCCTATACTTATCCCATTACTTTTCATATATTACTTGGCATATTAAAATACTATCTATTTCATTAGTTAATTAAAGTTATGTGTAATGCATTTCCATCAAAACTAAAAGAATTTTAATTAAAGTCAAACAAAACTAAACTGTTAGTTTTATAAATAATAAAATTAATTAGCTTTAAATTCTAGTGAATTATTTAATAGCTTAAGAATAATTATTAATTAACTTACAAATAATTAAATTACAAGTAAAAAATAATAAAGTAACACAATAACTTGTAAGTCTGTCATTTTTAGCAAGTATTTGAAATTGCAAGTACTCATTTTTAACAAATTAAATACAATCCAAAATTTTACTATTTGTACGTGCCAAGCCGAGTATCGACTATTTGTAGGAGCCAAGCTGAGTATCAAATATACCTGAAATACCAAGTTTTTGGCTTGTGACCACCCCAAACATTTGGTATTTGAGATATCGTTAATGGGGATGTTCTAACAATGCATCATGGACAGCCTCCACTCTCGAGTCTCTATTATCAACTACTATCATTTCAAAACTTACAAAATTATTTTTATAATCAGTTCAAAAAAAATATTTTTATAAGGTACGTGGATGCACGTTACCATCCATTTACATAAATACCAGGCAATAATATCACTGAAATTAATCCCTTTAGTATACAACATTAATAACAACTGAGGAACCAAAATCTGGCTGCGAATAACTAAAGATCTTATGTGATATTCAGTACTTACCACACAGTTATTAGCATATAGAAGGCTCTTTGCAACTTCATAAAATGGCTACCACGTTTTTGTGTCTAATTATTTTTTATGTCATCGATTACTATACGATACTTGTTTGTGTCTATTTATTTTATATGCCATCGATTACTATACGATATTCAGTATAGGAAGAAAGAGATTGCTGAGATCCAATGGTCTTGCAAAACCCCTTTATTGTAGTAGATCAAAATCCTCTTAATGTGTGGTTATGTCTATAAAAAGGTCAAATTTTATATTTTCAATTTAAAAACAATAAAATAATAAAATGCATGAATATTTGGAAAATGAGATAAAATATTATTTACTGAGTTTAGTGAATATTTTGTCTTTGCACATAAACTAACTATTTGAAGCATTAAGTGTAATGAATTAATATGTAATACAATCATCACCATCCGTTTAATAAACCATTTAAATGGTCACATTTATTAACAAATACAGGTGGCAGGATAGTCACTAATTGTATTCAACGATATTTTATAGTCTGGTTATAAATTGCTGCCGTTTTAGGATTACATATATCATTCAACTATTGGTAAATTTTCTAAAGATGTACTCTGTCTAGGTCTTTTTCATTTACTTAAAAGCAAAGCGAAAAAAAAAATTAAATGAAAACACAAATGAAGAAAGACGAAACACTTTTTATCAAAATTATAAACAAAATTTAAGACATGTGTTTGTTTCCAGAAAATCGATAATTTTTCAATTAATTATGAATAATTAATGTTTACTACAACTATTAATATAAAATTTTGTAAATAACATTTACCTTCTATAAATTGAAATGGTCACATCATTTATACTTTAATATTTCAATTCAAATGGTGAAACAAAAAATAATCGTTGTCGTACGTGGTTCAGAGAGGACCACACTTGCTGCGAGAATTTTTTAAGAAGGAGATTTCAATCAAAGTGGACTATAACGATTTCAGAAAAATTTTAAAGGAATGATTGTGATATCGTATCTTCTTTTAAACGAAAAACGTTTGACATCTTATCTTTCTCTTATTGTTTGTTTTGACCGGATTTATTCACTACGAAAAAGAAGTACAAGACAACTTCTATAAATTAATAATATTATGACTTTGAAATTTTATTAATTTATTTAGATTTCTTATTTTAAGATTTATTTATTCTAAGATAAGAAAAATATTTGATTTTTAGTGTATAGAAATTCATTGTTATTTTTTGAAATTTGACAATTATATTACTTTCATTATATTATTTCGTGTATATAATATATATTTCATAGAACTTAAATGTGATTTTAGATATAATATTACTAAATCTCATCAAAAATATATTAAGTGTTAAAAAAATATAAAGATAATTCCATTGTGAATATAAAACAAACATTATTATATTCTAAAAATATAATAATATGTTTTACTTATATAAAATATGTATACATATAAATTATTAATTTATAATTTTAGTGGGACCATATATTTACATAGAATTTTCTGAAAAATTATTATTTTATTATTTTATTGATTTATGTCAAATTTTGAACCATATCAAATTGGGATCGGCAAAAATTATTAATTTATCGAGTATTAATTTATAGAGTATCTACTGTATGTTGAATCATTTATTTTAAATATTTGTATTACCTATAATTTATGCAAATAGATTTTACAACTTATAAAAATAACTTTGAAATTAATGTAAATAATTTATATTACTGTTTTTTTACAAATATTAATTAATATGCGCCATTTGTAAATATTGATGTTAGTCTTTATATCGTGATATGTATTTTTAGTAGATTGAGCAATTTTAGAAAAACATCAGTACTGATTGGAAAAATTAAAGTGTATTGAATGAGATCTAACAATACTAAAAGGGACATATCCTGTGTCCAGGGAATGCCACGTCATCAAAAAAATTCGCCCAATCAGAAAGAGTTATTCATCCACGTCAGAAGCGCGCGTCCAGAATCGACCATTTAATAAGGTGGGCTTCTATGGGCTTTCTCTGTTCTATTTTCGGTCCGGTTTGGACCCATCTCGCAGGAACCGAAGTCGAGAGATATGATTCTCCACGCCGCTTACGCTTCGTCTTCTGAGAGAGAATCAGATCAAAGAGCAAAGAAAAAAGAAACTGATAATTGATCGAGCAATTTACTTTCGCTTTGATCAATCACTACGTTCTTAATGGTTCCGTTCCATCTCCCTCATCCTCTCCTTCTTTATATACTTAGATTCTCTCCTCTCTCAAACCAAAACCCTAGAACCACTCAAACCTCAAGACATGGCGATGAAACGAAATGGGAAGGCCCCCGTCTCCTCCGATTCTGATGAGAAAGTCGTGTTCTTCAATGATGTCTCTTTAGGCCCCCATGAATCTCAGTTGCGATTCCGACTCATCCACTTCTGGGAGGCTCGGAACCCGGTGAAGAAGACAGTCATTGGTCTGGAGATGCTCCTCATCGACGAACAGGTCTGGAGATTCATTATTCATTCTTTAGCAATTTATTTTTTCACACCGATTCTTATTTCATTTTATTTCGTGATCCATATTGAAAATCTTATTTGTTCTTATTTCTATTGACAACAGGGAACTGTTGTTCAAGGATTCATCCCACCGGGAAGAATTAAGAAGTTCTTGCCGGACATGAAACGTGGATCAGTTTACAAACTCATCAATTTCTACGGATCGAAAAACAAGCCGGTGTATCGGGTTTCTGACCATGTCGCGACCGTCTCTTTCACATGGAACTCTGAACTGATCCCGCTTCACGACATTCCCATCCATTTCGCTGAAGACCGTTTCAGGTTTCATTCACATGAAGATTTCGAAGCAAATTGTGATCTCAGAGGTGACCTCTATGGTAAGCTCTTTAATCTTACAAGTAATCTCTTTGTTAAATTGCTTTATGTTTAGATGTGGGTTCGTTCTAGCTTAGTTTTATGTGACGTAACTGGTAAAAGTTTTTATAGTTTTGGTTTAATATATAATATATAAACATGTTGATAGTTTAAGTTAAAGAGTTTTTGGTCTGCTTTGATCATTCTGTGAATCACACTACGTACTAAAAGAACAACATGTTAATTAGTTTCGTTCATTTGGTTTATAAAGTTAGATCCCTATAATTTTATTTATCCATCTAACTTATACTCTTTATGAACAATGTGTTAGATGTCCTTGGCCACATGAAGCTGGTCAATGGACAGACTCTTACTGAGCGTCCAACCCTTGACGAATTGGAGATAGCTGCCACTCGGCACGTTTTGGTTCATGTGCAATCGCATGAGTAAGTGTTTTTTTGTTTATTTTCAATTGACTATCTCTCGGCAGTTTCTAAGTCTGTACGTGTTTTTTCAGCGGCCCTGTGATGAAGCTCTACCTTTGGGACCAGGCTGCAACAGAGTTCTGCCAGAAATTCAAAACCTTTGAAAACACTCCAACAGTGATTTTGGTCACGACTGTTAACCCCAAACGTCTCGGAGGTTAACGTTTCTTCTTTTAGTCTCGCATTTTCATTAATTATTGTGACATGTATTACAAAGAAGTTTGTCATTTGTGTCTGTCATGTTTTATACAAATTTCCACTAATATTTTTTTTTTTTTTTTGTGATTTTACTTCCATTGTTGAACAGGTACCCTTGCCCTCTCCTCTATGTCCTCCACACGGGTGTTCATGGACAATGATGTCCAACCAACCATAGAGTACTCCACCTGGTATGTACTCATGTATTCAGCATCTATTCTTCCAAAATTGTTGTGAAGCCCACGCTTATATCTATTGCGGTTGATGACTGATAAATGGTTTATATTTTGTATCAGGCTCGGCTGTAACCCAGACACTGCTAATCAGGTTATTGCAGAGGTGGTAACTAAGCGTGAGACGCTGTCTATAGCGGACATATTCTCCTACATCAAACAGGACTCTGCAAAGGTAATATTCAAGCAAATATTTCTTACTTATTATGAAAGCACCAATGTTTGTATGAAATATAACTTTTTATAATAGAACTTTTTATAAGAGAGATGATATGAAATGCTTATACACTGTCGCAGGATGCCTTTTTTGAATGCACGGCTACAATTGATGATGTTGTTCATGGCTCTGCTTGGTACTACATTGCATGCAGTGGGTGCCATTCTAAGGCTACGAAAGGCCCAACGTCGATGGTGTGTACAAACACAAAGTGTGAGAAGGTTAACACAACTGGTGTTGCAGAGTATGTAGTCTCCTCTGAATATTTAAATACACTTTCACTGGTATTTGCTTCTGCTTATTACATTTGTAACTTTTGCTTCTAATTCTTTCTTCACAGGTACCGTGCAAAGATATCTGTTTATGACAACAGTGAGCAAGCTGTTTTTGTCTTGCTTGGTGATGCTGGTCGTTCTTTAACTGGGAAGCACGCATCAGAGTTGCTGAGCAGCTACTTTGAGGTAAATAAGCCAAATTTTTTTGCTCTCATATGATTACAACTCACACTGTTATTATTGGATGTAAGGCCAATGGGGACAAAGGAGCTGAGGATGAGGTGCCTGTCCCAGAAGCTCTAATCAGCATCATCGGACAAACGCATAGGTTTTGTGTGAAAGTGACTGATCACAACTTCTCAGGCAACACCCGAGCTATAACAGTCACCAAGGTCCTCTCTCAAGACATCCCTCCACACACAGAAGAATCGGTTGGAAACAACAATGCTGCAGCGTCCAAGGTAACGATGCTGACCAGAGACGAAGTGTCCGACTCCTCCAAAAGCCGTGGAGATTGTGCAAATGAAGAGAGTAAGAGGGGGTATGACACTGCTGATCCAGAGAAGGCTAAACGCCCAAGATGTGAGAATTAGAGCTTTGTTCATCTTCTCAGATGTTGCAAGGTCCACTAAATTTCAAGTCTTTGCTTTTCAATTTCAGAATTGTTTTCTGGTTTTCTTTCAGTTTCTACATTTCATAGTTTTTTGCTTGCAGACAGTTTAAGAATTGATTTCTGGTTTCCAAACAATTATGTTTCTAATATCCTACTCTGCGTTTTTAGAACTTCTCTGCTCAGTTAATTGTTCATAGGTCTTCATAGTTTGTATTGAGTTATAGATTTGAGTATCATCTTTCGCGTGAGATGCACATAGGATGATAAAGTCTGTATAGTTCACTTTATACAAAAGGATCACGTAATATGCATATAGAGCATATGTTGAAAAGTAAGTATTTGTCACTTTTTAATGTAAGTATTTTGATCAATCAATTTCGTAACTTGATTGACGGCTAGAATCTTGCACTGACATTAAGAAAATTATAATAGAGTATCTGGTCAAGAAAAAAACTTAACTTCCTCTTCCACACTTTTTTATCATATTACTTTCTCTCTCACATGTAAAACTTAACTTCCTCTTCCACACTTTTTAACATATTACTTTCTCTCTCACATGTTTCAACTCCGTTTACAAATCACCATTGGAACTGTCAACTAAGCTCACAACAAGCCAATTCTCTAAAAGCAAGGTAAGTGTAAAAACATTATAGTAAGCCTAAAACATTACATTACATATTATAGAATACTAATTTGCAATGTGATTGAATCTAGGGATCGCCATATCAACGGCATGGAGAGCACACCTCCCACCCCCCCCTGGCCAAATTGAAGGTAACACAAATCCATAATCCAGTTTCTGTTTGATGTCCTAAGACTAAAATGTAAAATATTGTTCTTTTGAGGAGTTTAAGTTTTTTTTTGGTCAAAGATTTTAATAAAGTTTTCTTTTAACAAATATATCTTTAGCTGTTAAATATATTTAGCTTCTACGCATTATTACATTTTTAGCAGTCCAATATATATATATTTAAAATATTATATTTAGTAAAACATCCCCACCTCTAGAAGCCAAGCGCACCATTCTCTCAGAACCAATCGGTTCTTAAATATACAAACTGGTCCCAGTATATGGTTTAATTCAACCCCGAAGGCAAAACACCCAAAGACCAATCGGTTCCATAAGAATATAAACTGGTCCCACCTATATTTCGGTTCCTTAAATATAATAAGGAAAAGTTCTGCATATGGTTTGATAATGTTTCAAATAATCCCATCAATCAAGTAAATGATATCTCCTTCAATTAACGTATGACACTGTAGTCAAATCTTAAGCACTGATTTCCTTCCAAATACTCCGTTTTATTAACACTATACGAATAATTTGGCAGACAATATAGTTACCTATTGGGTGATTAAAATAATATCATACAAAACAACCCGGGCGTAGCCCGGGACCGCCTCTAGTTCTTCATAAAAGAAAAATAGTTATTTATTCAAGGAGGAGGCAGAAGACTTTGACGGAAAGAGAAATATAAAACGAGAGAGATTGGTAAAGAGGGCATTGAACATTAAAATAGAAATAGAACGAGTAGGAAGAAATGGATACAAACAAAAATACAAAATAAAAGACATAAAAACAAATATTTATTACTTTTGTTTCGTATCAATTTTGATAAGAAATGTTTTTAGGGCTTTTTGCAAAAGTGACTCAAAACTTGGAGTCAAACAGAAAACTAACCTTTTCTTTTGACTCCTTTTTTTTTGAGATTTTAACCCCACACCTGCATTTTATCTACGAAAATGCCATTAACATTTTGTTTTTTTTTTTTTTCGAAAATGGCTTCTTTACTGTCTCAACCTCATCTTCTTCAAGTATTTACAATATTGCCACTGCAATGAATAGTGGCAACAACCTTGTACGAACTGTTTGGAGCTTTTAATGCCCTTTAATGCACGTAAATCTCTTTACACTCTCTCTGTTTCAATTGTTATGAACTAAAAACAACATTTCTTTCACTTTCTCTCTATATTCATCCAAAAAACTCAAGCTTTTGATTCAAAATATGGGCTATGGTTGACAGAGCCATATTTCTTTCGTTTTTACTTACGGTTGCTTTCGTTTGAGGTTCTGGGTGGTTGGAGAAGACCCTGTGTGCAAACGAAGTCATCTCACCTAGTTTAAGGTACGAATTTGAATTTTTTTTCAAGATCTGTTCGCGTAGAAGACTTACTAGTAAGTCATCTGTATGTAGAAGACTTACTGATGAGTCTTCTGGTCAAACGGACGACTTAAATTAAGTCGTCCAGCTTTGTTTGTTAAAAAAAACACTCCAGACGACTTATATATACGTCGTCTACGAGAAACGGGCTAGTTTTGCATTTGACCGAATCGTGTCAGATCTTTGACTATTTCTGGACGACTTATAATTCAGTCGTCTCTGGGAAAGTTAAAATTTTAATATTTTATGAAAACTTGACGACTTACGTGTAAGTTGTCCTAGGTTAGTTTTGTAATTGAAAAATAAAACTTCATAATTTAACTTTAACCAGACGACTTAATATAAAGTCGTCCCTCCAGAAGACTTAATTTAAAGTCGTCCGGGGAAAGCAAAGTCGTCCAGAATTTTTCCCAATTTTCTGGTCAAACCTTGCTTATCCCGGACGACCTTAAATTAAGTCGTTTAGCTGGACGACTTTCATCTAAGTCGTCTGGAGAAAGTTAAATTTCAAGTTTTATTTTTCAATTACAAAACTAACCTTAGGACGACTTACACGTAAGTCGTCAAGTTTTCATAAAATATTGAAATTTTAACTTTCCCAGAGACGACTGAATTATAAGTCGTCCAGAAATAGTCAAAGATCTGACACGATTCGGTCAAATGCAAAACTAGCCCGTTTCTCGTAGACGACTTATATATAAGTCGTCTGAAGTTTTTTTTTTAACAAACAAAGCCGGACGACTTAGAATTAAGTCGTCCCTTTAAATTTTCAATTGCAAAAGTGACCTCTTTAGACGACTTACCTTTAAGTCTTCTGGACGACTTAATGCTAAGTCGTCTGCGGCAATGTTTATTGAACTTCTTCATTTTCTCTATGTTTACTAATGTGTTTTATTTTGAATATTTGCAGATGATTTTTCAGTTACATGCAGTGTATGGAGAATGGTTGTTGAGAGATTTCCGTTGGGATTTTGTGGTTGATGATCTCAAAGGAGCAAGATTGTTTTTATTGAATGAAGATTCAACACATGCTGAACTTGTTGCAATGGCTCAAGAAGATTATAACCTGGACATGAGAACAGTGAGTGTGGAGATTAGCTACTCATTACCAGCAGAAATGATGATGGCTCCAGGCAGTCTTCCCATTCATGTTACAAGTGATAGACAAGTTCGAAGATCTGACACGATTCGGTCAGATCTGACACGATTCGGTCAAATGCAAAACTAGCCCGTTTCTCGTAGACGACTTATATATAAGTCGTCTGAAGTTTTTTTTTTAACAAACAAAGCCGGACGACTTAAAATTAAGTCGTCCCTTTTAATTTTCAATTGCAAAAGTGACCTCTTTAGACGACTTACCTTTAAGTCTTCTGGACGACTTAATGCTAAGTCGTCTGCGGCAATGTTTATTGAACTTCTTCATTTTCTCTATGTTTACTAATGTGTTTTATTTTGAATATTTGCAGATGATTTTTCAGTTACATGCAGTATATGGAGAATGGTTGTTGAGAGATTTCCGTTGGGATTTTGTGGTTGATGATCTCAAAGGAGCAAGATTGTTTTTATTGAATGAAGATTCAACACATGCTGAACTTGTTGCAATGGCTCAAGAAGATTATAACCTGGACATGAGAACAGTGAGTGTGGAGATTAGCTACTCATTACCAGCAGAAATGATGATGGCTCCAGGCAGTCTTCCCATTCATGTTACAAGTGATAGACAAGTTCGAAACTTGCTGGAGATACTCAAAACCCATAGAGTATGTCTTTGTGTATCAAGCCGCAGCAAGGTCGAAACGGTTTCAGAGAAAAGGGATATTGATGAAGCTGGTGAATGGGAAAAAGATGTTGGTGATAATGATGAAGCTGGTGAATGGGAAGAAGATGTTGGTGGTGATGATGAAGATGTTGGTGATAATGAGTTTGTTGAAGATGAAAATCAAGATGGGGAGGAGGAAAATGGGGAGGAGGATGCTGATAATTCTATTGTTGGTGAAACGGATCAGAATGGTGGGGATTACAGTCTTTATGGAAAGGTTCCAGATGAGGACGAGGAAGATGATGATAATATTTGTTTTGAAGAAATCCAAAAGGCATATGCTAAGACAAATGCTATTGAAGGAGGAAAATCGAATGGTACCATCTATGTCAACCAGAGTTTTGTTAGCAAGGGTGCACTGCTTTCAGAGCTGCGGTTGGCAGCAGTGAGGGGTAAGTTTTCTTTCAGATTATACAAATCAACGAAAACTCTCTAGGATGAGAGGACACAAACCCAGGAAGAAATCAAGATGGCAATCTTGGTTGGAGCTATCTAGGATGAGAGGACACAAACCCAGGAAGAAACACAGGGCACGGAGATGCTCAAACTGCAAGGAAACTGGCCATACGAAACCACAATGTACACAACCAGTTGACTAGTTGTCCAAACGACCTAAATTTAAGTCGTCCCGTCTTGATTACCCGTCCAGACGACTAAATATTTAGTCGTCCAGTGTATTTTATTTTTAGACTACCTTCTACTATCCCTTCAAGTCGTCCAAACCTTCTAGACGACTTATTTGTAAGTCGTCCAGTTGGAAAACCTTCCAGACGACTTATAATAAGTCGTCCAAACCTTCTAGACGACTTATTTGTAAGTCGTCCAGTTGGAAAACCTTCCAGACGACTTATAATAAGTCGTCCAAACCTTCTAGACGACTTATTTGTAAGTCGTCCAGTTGGAAAACCTTCCAGACGACTTATTTGTAAGTCGTCCAGTTGGAAAACCTTCCAGACGACTTATTTCTTCCAGACGACTTATTTCTTCCAGACAACTTATATCATGTTCAAATACAAAAATCATGTTAAAAAATCATGTTCAAATACAAAAATCATGTTAAAAAATCATGTTCAAATACAAAAATCATGTTAAAAAATCATGTTCAAATACAAATCTAATCATACATGCCCACGAACTTATCACCATCCACATTTTCTTTCAGATGCTGATCAACAAGCTCCTTCCATATATCCACCGCCATATTATCCCTCATTTTCTTCGCGTTGCACCTAGCAAAGTCTTTAGGGTCAAAGGAGCCCCCGAGCGCATGACATTCAATGTACTTTACAGTGTACACGCCACAATCACCATTGTTGGCCGTGGGTACACCTTTCAGCGGTCTCTCATATGTGTATGGCTCCAACCCGTATTTGACCCGCATTTCGTCGGTGGCTGCGCACTCAACAAGCAGATAAGGGACCATCTGGAGAAAAGGCTCCATTATCGCATCCCATGCGTCTGGTACACTAGATGAAGGTATGCTGTCCCAGACGACTATGTGCCTCTTAGGGATCGATATCCAAATAGCAACCCAATGCTTGTCGTCCAAGTTCACTGGCGCATAGATATCATCAATGTCCTCCCCCCACTTCTTGTTTGATTGGCAAAATGAAGGTATTGATCCGTCATAAAAATACGACGCCCCACCATGTAGAACTCTTCCTAAACCTTTGTGATCAGGTTCCGATGTTTTGAAGAGCTGATACTGCTCTCTCCAAGACTGAGAAAAGTTGTGATCCAGGAAGCACATTCGCTCGCTCCTGAAAGCTTGTGGGTTCTCCTGATACCTCTGCCTTAGCACATTAATCCAAGCATCTATATGCTGCATATTAAATATAACAAGTTAGAAGTTACCAGACGAAGACGACTTATATTTAAGTCGTCTACGTGGTCGTCCAAGTAGACGACTTTCCAGACGATTTATCTTTAAGTCGTCTGGAAAGTAGTCTACTTGGACGACTTTGTAGACGACTTAAATCGTGTGCAGAAGACTTACGCAGTCTTCCAGCCATCCTCTGGCTGTCCGGAGGAAGTGGTACCACCTTGTTGGTGATGTACGTGGTTTGTCCTCGATCTTAGTTAAATAATGACTGCAAACAAAAAAGCAATCAGTTTTGGACGACTAAATCAAGCTATTATGGGTAAAGCAATCACTTACGGATCAGTTTTCAACCAATCAGCGAGTTCCTTCAACTTTTCTTTGTTTACTGGCGGAAATGGATTATAGGCTGCCACTTTATCTTTTTTTTTCTCTGCCATATAAGGAGATCTCACAGTAGGAGCAGGTTTTTTCGCTCGTTTACTCTTTGCACGCTTGTCCAATACAACCAGGCTCGGTTGTGAAACTGGATCGCTTGGCTCGGTGGAAGCGAGGCTCGGTTGTTGATCTGTGGAAGCGAGGCTCGGTTGGTGATCGGTGGAAGTGACAGCAACAATCTCTTTGGAGGTGACACCATCTGCTTTATTTACCGAGTTCGCCTCGGTTGCTGTATCCTCCGGCAACCATCTCTGCAATAAAAGTTGCACACAAGTTAACCCTGGATGACTTAAATAAAAGTTGTCTGGACGACTAGTTGACCCTGGACGACTTAAAATTAAGTCTTCCGTGGTCAACTAGTCGTCCAGACAACTTACGTTTAAGTCGTCCAGGGTCAACTAGTCGTCTAGACAACTTTTACAGTCGTCTGGACAACTAGTTAACCCTGGATTTGATACTAACATCTTTGATTTGAGGAGGCTGTTTCTTTTGAGGAGGAGGCTGTTTCTTTTGAAGAGGAGGAGGCTGCTGCTGTTTCTTTTGAGGAGGAGGAGGCTGCTGTTTGGTTTGATGAGGAGGAGGCTGGTTACTAACCACGGTTTCATTGGCATGAGGGGTAGCCTGTTTGTTTCTACCCCCGGTTTCTTTGGCAAGAGGGGTAGGCTGTTTATCTTGAGGGGTAGCCTGATTGGTTAGAGGTGGAGGGGTAGCCTGATTGGTGACACCAACCTTCTTCTCCACAGCTTCCAATCTATCAGACAACTTCCTAAACTCCCTCATGCACTTATTAAACCCTTTTTTCATAGCCTCAGCTACGCCCTTGAACATAATTTCCAACTCCTCTCTGGTCACCCCTCTAGCCTCTTCTCTAGCCTCTTCTCTAGCCTCTTCAGGAGCCTCTTTACGAGCTTTCTTCCGAGGTCTTGGATTGTCTTCCTCTTCCTCCTCCTCCTCCAACACAACCATCTCTTTGGCCTTCTTCGATGGAGTCACAACCTTAGGTTTTGTATTGACCTTAGTACCAGTGACTTCCCAGCAATCCATGGTCCACTTCCACGGTCTCCGCTCATACATGACTTTAATGATGTTCTCCGCGGGCAGGTCCTCAACCTCAGAGTCCCATTTTGGCCACATTTCACTAATGTCCTTCTCAACAAAGTTGATCACGCGGGTCTGCAGTAAATAGAAGAATCGAGTTAGATATTTGAAAAAAAATACTAAATAGACGACTTAATTATAAGTCGTCTACTAAGTCGTCCAGCTGGAAGACCTTCCAGACGACTTATAATAAGTCGTCTAATAAGTCGTCCAGATGGAAGACTTTCCAGACGACTTAATTAAGTCGTCCGATAAGTCGTCCAGCTGGGAAGACTTTCCAGACGCCTTATTATAAGTCGTCTAATAAGTCGTCCAGATGGAAGACCTTCCAGACGACTTATAATAAGTCGTCTAATAAGTCGTCCAGATGGAAGACTTTCCAGACGACTTAATTAAGTCGTCCGATAAGTCGTCCAGCTGGGAAGACTTTCCAGACGCCTTATTATAAGTCGTCTAATAAGTCGTCCAGATGGAAGACTTTCCAGACGACTTAATTAAGTCGTCCGATAAGTCGTCCAGCTGGGAAGACTTTCCAGACGACTTATTATAAGTCGTCCGATAAGTCGTCAAGCTGGACGACCTTCCAGACGACTTATAATAAGTCGTCTGCGCAGTCTTTTGGATTGAAGTAAATACCTAACTCAAGATAGCAGCTTTCATTGATCTGCGGCCTCTGCTGCCCTCGTAAGCCAGTATCGGTGGAGACGGACTGTCTGCTCTGGGACCACCAATACTAGCACCCAATTCCGGCATAGCTGTGTACGTCCAGACTTGAAGAACTTGTATAAACCCATCCACGGTGTAACAGCCAGCAATTTCTTTGTTCCACAAAGAGTCCATCAGCACCTTAAACGCGACTCTCCCCCATGGATAATTCTCAAACCGTTCTAAATCCATCACTAGCCTTGCAAGAGTAGATCGTGTAGCGGTTGAAAACTTTCTCCCTTCAATGAATCCAGTGAAGATGGAGAGGTACGCGAGCCGCTTGCGATCTTCCCTGGACCAATCCCCGCATCTCTTCAGTGCTGCTATTATCTGATCAGTAGTTGGCCCAGCTTCCAGATGAACTCCCAGCATCCCCCAGAAAGAAACCATCTCTGGGGTAACGTCACATTTTGGTGTCTCAAGGTCCTCGATGTACTCGCAGTTTAGACCAGTGAGGTTTTCAAACTCTAACAGTGAAAACCTCAAAGGTTCTGGACCAACGAGAGACCACATCTCATACTTCTTCTTAATGTCCAGCTTGAAACTGAGCATGTAGTGAACCAGCCTTGAAGCCCAACCAAATCCCTGCTCCTTGAACTTGATGAAAACTCCCAAACTCGACTCCTTGAGCTCTTCAAATTCGTCATCAGTAAGAGCTTTCCTAAGAGCAGTATGCAACTTGCTGTTATCCGTATGATACGAAATGCTATTGTGGGCTTCTGGCTCTTCCCCTGATGTGTATAACCTACGGGGGAGTTCTGGAATATCCATCCTTTTTGTCTGCAAAATAATCAAAGACAACAATATAAGTCCAGACGACTTAGTAGACGACTTATAATTAAGTCGTCTGGAAAGTCTTCCAAATGGACGACTTATATTTAAGTCATCTACTAAGTCGTCCAGTTGGAAGACAAAGCCGGACGACTTAAATTACTTACAAGTCTTCCAGTCGCAGAAGGAGTTGGAGTACTCGTCATTGCGGTTATAGATCTGAAAAAATAAACGTGAAACGGTGAGAATGAGTAAATTGATAGAGACAACGTTTTATGTTCATCTTTTCCTCGAGATTGATGACTTAGCGGCGTTAGGGTTTACAGGGAAACGGCGCTAAGGTTTACAGAGAAGAAGCGGTGGCGCTAGGGTTTAGAAGAAGCGGCGGCGCTAGTGTTTAGAGGAAGCGGCGGTGAGAACGTTGGTGACCACGGTGGCGAGGGCGACGGTTTGTTCGGAAATAGTGGAAGCGGCGGCGCTAGGGTTTAGAGGAATCGGCGGCGCTAGGGTTAGAAGAAGCTGCGGCGACAACGGTGAGAATGAAGTGAGATAGATAGCCGACGTTGAGAACGATGGTTTGTTCGGAAATCGTGGGAATTCGAAATCGCCTTTGAGAGAGAACTGTTAGGGTTTTGAGAGAGAACTGTTAGGGTTTCTGAATTTCGCGAAAAATGAAACAAAAAAAAAAATCACCTTATATATTGGGTAAATAATCCGGTTAGCTTTAAAAGTACATTGGTAAACTTTAAGGTTTGGTCCGGTTTAGACGACTTATTCTGGCTGATAATGTACAACAGACGACTTAATATTTAGTCGTCTGTTTTCAGACGACAAAATATTAAGTCGTCCTAGACCCTAAAATGAACCCCTAAACTAAAATGACTAGATTAACTAACTAACCACGTTATAAAATCAAATTATACTTAAATAGTGTTTACTATACACAGAAATGAATACGCATAAGTAATTTTAAAAATTTTCAAAAACGGTTTTAATGCTTTCCAAAATCTAACCCTAAGAACACATACAATACTACAACATATGTTGATGAAACATAAACTAAAGAATATCATGACTCACTACTTTCACTCATCTATGCTGAAAACAATTGAAATTTGTTATATCTTAATTTATACCTCCTAAGACATATGTTAATTACATAATTCCCATTTTTCACTTATCAAAATATTTTTTACAAAATTTTTAAATTATGTTTAAGACTAACTGTCCAGACGACTTTCAGTTAAGTCGTCTGGACGACTTATTTTCAAGTCGTCTAAACAGACGACTTGCGAAGGGTAGAAACGTAAAAAAAATTCCGTTTTTTTGTTTGGTCACAAGGGGATAGTTGTAATTTCAATAGCCTTTTAGGTTACTTTTGCCTTTGACCCAAGTTGGGGTATTGTTTTGGGTTTGACTCCAAGTTTTGAGTCACACTTGGCAATTCTCCCATGTTTTTATTCTATAGTTTCTTAAAATTTAAGGAATGATAAGGAATCATACGCAGCAAATGTTCCTCATAAATGGCGTAATTTTTAAACAAGAAGTAAAAATTGATTATTCCATTTAGTTTTCTATGTCACCGTTTAGACCCATAGACTCAGGTCTAGGGTAAGAATAAGAGCATTACAGGTATTATGGAAAGAGTAACAATGCTTTTCTATATACCTAATATAATTAGCTTTTATGCGATTCCCTATTATATATTCCCTCCGTTTCAATAAGTTAGATGTTTTAGGAAAAAAAATTTGTTTCACAAAAATAGACTTTTGTATTTTCTATGAAAAAATTGTGATTTTCAAGAAAATTAATGAAAAAATTGGCAAATTGGGCAAATTGCAAGTTTGATATTAGGGAGTTGGGCGACCTCGAGTTTAAATTAGAAGATTGGGCGAATCGCCTTTTCCAGACTTGTGAAATGTCGACAGAGGGCGCGCGTGGTTCTTGATATTACGACCGTGCCACCTCCTGATTTTTATTTAAAAATCAAAAAAAGACCTAATAAAAGAATAAAAAAGAAGGAAATTAGAAAAACCAAAACATCCCTTATATCAAAATATACCAGAACCACCACTAAACAGCTGCAATTGAGAACCAAACATAAGAAGAATCCCACATAAGAACCACTCTCGACTGTACCCAGATCGGCATGGTATCCTCCTCCAGCGTAACGCCCTCGAGGAGGGTGACTCGTAGTCAATGCGCCAGTGATAGAGAAGCAAATCCCAAAAAAATTCCCTGACTAGGCAAAACTGCGTCTCGTTATGCAGGTATCTCCTTTCGCTAAGCTTCGCTGTGAAATTCTTTGGAAAAAGTTTTTAAAAATAAAGCGTTGGGTAAATGTCTGGATTTGGTCATTGTATTTCAGTATCTAGCACGGAGTCCGAACTAGAGGAACCTGCATCCACCGACCAAGAAGAAGCTGCATCCACCGAGCCGGAATTTATTGTCACCACGCCGACTTTCCCGGAAAGACTGTTCGCACGTAATTGCTATCCTGGCAAACCTCGACTGAACATCTATTCAAAGGCGAGTATCATTGGATCGTTAGTGAAGTTGCTAAGAGGCTCCCCTGAAATGAATTGTCTGCTAGGAAGTCAGTTTGGAGCTCTGTTCCACTTACCTGTATCGCGCTGCTCAAACTCTGCGAAACTTGTACATTCTCTCCTCAGCCGTCAGCTGGTTACGATGCGCCTATATGAGCTCTGGTTCTTGTTTGCAGACAAGCCACTACGCTTTTCTCTGCGTGAGTTCGGAGACATCACGGGGCTGAAATGCGAGCCTGAAAGGGAAAAAGTTGGAAACGGGTCAGAATCTATCGATGCCACACCTGGACGTATGTGGAAAGAGTTGTTTGAAACTGAAGATGAAGACGTGACTGTACCAGATGTTCTTCGTATGCTTGAACAGCCTAGTCTTCCTGAGTGGAAGCGGTTGCCACTAGCTCTCATTGCGCTTGTAGATGGGCTCCTGGTTTGTGGTCACAAACTTCTTCGTGTGACGCCTGCTTACGTCGAGATGCTGGAAGACACCAGATCATTTCTTCAATATCCATGGGGGAGAGAGGCATTCGTCAGCACTCTGTCTAGATTGAGACCACCTCAACCTTCTGATCCTTCTAAAATGGATAAATCCCTTTCGGTCATGCGCCTTCGTTTGAAACAGCAGTCAACAGCGTGTTATGGGTTCCCTCTGGCGCTGCAACTTTTTGCTTTTAAAGCTATCCCCTCATTGCTTGAGAAAATTCCCGAACCTAATAAAACCACTTCTTTCTTGCAAGAACCAGAAGGATGCGACTCAACAAATGCACTTCTGAATTTTGAAGACATACTTCTGGTGGAAACCCAAACTGAGGTACAATGTTGTTGTCTATCTTATTTGCAAAACAGAAGTTAAGACGCTCAAACTTTGTGTACTTATGAATGTTTGTGTTCTTTGTTTGAGGTTATTGTTACGTATTCAATCCCAGATGAAGGTGGGGATCCAAAGTGGAAGAAAGAAGTAATCGATCCCCAAATAGATAACTTAGTTCGTCGAATGCGGGAAGGGCACGAGTTCAAAGCAACAGACTTTAGAGGAGGTGATTCATCCCTTCCACCTCTGAAGCCAGCCGAAAAGGCTGAAGGTGTTGGTGTCAAAAATAAGTGTCAAAAGCCGTCTAATCGGTTTGGGAAAGCATGTGATGAACCTGGAAGTTCGACTCAGGCGCCTCAGCGTCCTATTCGACCTCGTCGTGGGATATGTAAACAGGCTGAACCAGGAAGCTTATCAGATAAGGAGCAAGAGCTGAACTGAAAACGCAGTTGGGTAAATTGCGGAACGAGATTTTTGACTGGTTGCATCATGATAGGGGAGGCTCGTTCACGGTTCCGCAAAACACAGCAGCCGGTAAAACAAACAGAGACAATAGTCACGCTGACCCTACTGGCATGGAAGGTCCAAAGAAGCGACGTCCGTTCAGTGGTGATGGTAATGATGAAGCTGAAATATTTTGGTCTGATAGTAAGAAACACAAGAAGAACAACGGCGATGGGTTTAGCGACGATGAGACGATGAGAATGCATGATAATCATTGTGATGGCCGTACGCCAAATGCTCGCTTCTGGGAAAAGGTAATCAAACTGCTCCTACAATTTTTAATGATAAACAATGCCTGAATCCCGGTCTAACTTTTTTGAGGAAAATTCAACGTGTAGGTAGTTTCAATGGCGGGCGAAGGCCCCTCTTTCTCGAAGTCGGCAAAGCCAGCAAAACCGACTCTCCCGGAACCGTTGGAGGTAAATAGATTATAACAATGAATTTATAGGCTCTAGATATATTATGTTTTGCTGTTCAGCTTGGTTTGGCCAGGTATTCAGCGTAGATTATCAGTTGTTCGTTTTAGTTAGTGAGGTGTACAGGAATACTGATTTGTTTGGTCAGGTATTCAGGTTATTTAGTTAAGGTATTCAGGTTAATTTTTGAGGTGTACAGGAATACTGATTTGTTTGGTCTGGTATTCTGGTTAATAGTTCAGGTATTCATGTTAATTTATGAGGTTTACAGGAATACTCATTTGTTTGGTCTGGTATTCAGGTTAATTTAAGAGGTGTTCAGCTTAAGTAGTCAGGTATACTGATCTGTTTGATAGTTTTCAGGTGAGAGATCAGAGGTATTCATATTAGTTAGTCAAGTGTTCAGATAATTTTGCCAGGTGTACAGATTATGTTGATTAGGTATTTTAATGTTAAACTACATCCGAATCGAAGTATTTGAATGAGCTATATCTGAACGTTGTCAGGGCGAGGGGGAGATGAGTCTCCAATATCAGGGCTAAATTTGTTAGCAGAAGAGGTTGAAAAGGGGACACGGAGTGACAATGTCTATAAAGATCCACAGGAGAACACTTGTAGGATGCTTACCGTTTGGTCTCATCCTGAATCTTACGTCCTTCCGCCGGAGGAACAAGGTGGTAAAGCGTCACCGACAAATTCTGAAGATTACAAGACACCGCCAGAGGATGATCCGATGACTGAATGTCGCACACCAGACGTTAGGAATTCGAAGCTGAGTCGATATCTGACTAGGTCATTAAAAAAAGCAGAGATAGAAGGGAAATGTATTCCAATAAGCTCAACCAAAAAAAATGACCTCCAGATGAAGCGTATTCCGAGACGTTCAACAAAGATTGGAGGAGTGTACACCCCAGACAAGAGATTGAAGAAGCTTTTCCAAAGCTGCAAGAAACCCAAATATACGCCCTTAGCAGACTTGGAGAAAGCGCAGTTTCAAGAGTTTCAGTCAATTCTCCGCGAGAAACCGGCACAGTAAGTTGTTTGGATATACTGTATAAATTTCTTGGACTGTCAAATGTTTAATATTGACTTTTGGTTTGTTCTCAAATTTCAGGGAATTCGAAATTGTTATTGGGATCCATGTCTCAAATAAGTTCTTCCTGTCGTTGGCGCGGCCAACAAATTGGGTCAGTACCGAGGTATTCCATTCATCAGAACTTAATCCGTTTTATTCAAGTGGTTTGTACATATTTTTCTAATGGTTTGTACATATTTTTCAGCACATTTCTGTGCTAATTAGTATGCTAGTAAGGCGACATGGACGCAATTATCTGAGTCGGAGGTGCAGATTTGTAGACTACTTCAGTATTGCGGGCATCATATCAAAGTTCGCAGAGTTCGAGAAGGCCTCAGATAAATTGGGATTCAACTGGGGAGGGCTTGTCAGTTTCAGTTTCACCGGAAAAACGCCGCGTCGGAATGACAAGAAGGTGTTGTTGGTTGATGTGGACAGGGTGTACGCCCCAATGATGTGGGGAAAAGATCATTGGGTTGGTCTTGTGATCAACTTGACATGCAGACAAGTGGAGATTTTGGACTGCAACATTCCCCTTAATGAGTCCGATAATGAGGTGAACAAGCACATGGCTTATCTTCTACGCGCATTGCCTCATGTCTTAGCTGCGTTTTCGCCTCCTTCCGATAGTAGTCATCCTGAAGAAGACCAAGCATTTTCATGGGTGCGTCCAGACAATATTTACTTCAACGAAAGGTCTGGCGACTGTGGACCATGCGCGGTCAAATTTCTGGAAATGCATGCAGCGGGATACTCCTATGAGGATATGGGGCAGATCGATGACAAAAAGGTGGACATATTCCGTCAGAAATACGCGATGGATACCTATGAAGAATTTATTGGAAACGCAAAAGTTCAAAACGATGGTTGAAGACGTGTATACTGCCTGCTTCATTTCGTTTGTTAAACCGAATTGTTAACGGTTATTGTATCTTTTCATTCATCCAGACACTATAATTCAAACAGATCAGTTTATCTTTGAAGGTTTTATATCGTATTTCTTATATATTTAGGGTTTAGGGTTTAGGGTTTAGGGTTTAGGGTTTAGGGTTTAGGGTTGCATGTTTAGGGTTTAGGGTTATTAGAGTATAATATCCATGCAAGATCTCACCATAGTGTGTTAGTTATTTGTTTCAAAGGAAAACAATTTCAGAAGTAGTTGGTGTTTTTACTGTTTCATTTAATAAGTATTAGTGTAAAATTTAAAAATTGATTGCAATAACTATTTCTCTGAGTGTGTTAGGTACAAAATGTGGGAGGGGACAATAACTTTCCTAGTAACTCATAAGACTCCTTTGTTTATTTCTTTATTCTATATATACATATTCAATGCTTCTGATAAACATCTCCAACAGAACTCAATAGTATGGCATCTCTAAACATCCCCAATCTTCCAGAAGAAATTTTGTGTAAAATAATAGAGATGGTGGGAGCGGATTCATTCTACTATCTTGGTGGTATTTTGCGGGCTGGGAAACGCGGTTATGCACTTGTCCACGAACCCTCCGTCTTAAGGAAGTGTAATGTTCAGCCAATGGTCACCTTTGCAACATGTCAAATCTGCACTGGTGGTCAGTTTCGAGAGTTTTTCATCAAGTGCGTAACAGCTGGCAACACAAACGCTATCTACTATGAAGGGCTCTATGCAGCACTGATCGTAGGTCCTGAGAAATGTATTAGAATATTGCAACCAAATGTCCCAAATCATGATTTATCAACTTTAGCAGTCGTCATTTTCAACGTGTGTATTGGCAATGACAAGGAAGCCAGTAAACTAGTTTCAGCAGTTCGAAGCTAATCACTATGACCTTCGCTCGGATGCGATAGTTGGACTGGGAGCTGATCTAGAGTGGCGATTGATATCATTTGGAGCGCCATACGTGAACAGATATGGTCCATCTTTCAAATTTCCGGATGATGAGGTAATCAAGTCACCAAGCTGCCTTTATGGCCATGATTACACAGTCGATTTTGAAGGTTCTTGTAAAAACTACAGGCTATTTTGGACTTTATTTATGTTATCCTCGATGTTATCTGTTTTCTATCGTATAGCTTAAGTATTCGTAGACCTTAAGTATTCGTATACCTTAAGTATTCGTCAATGTTATATGTTTTCTCTCGTAGACCTAAAGTATTCGTCAATGTTATATGTTTTCTCTCGTATACCTTCAGTATTCGTATACCTTCAGTATTCGTATACCGTTTAATCAATGAAAAGTGAGTAAAGATAAATATTAATGGAATTATGAATAGAGATGTCAATTGGGCTGTCCATGTCCAATGGGTATGTCCTTTGGACAAAGCAGTTTATCGGACATATTAATCTTAAGTCCAAATTGTACCTAGTCCAAATTGTCCAAACACAAAAAAAGACCATTCCAAAACAGACCCTTCCGAATAGAACCATAAACCATTCCAAATTGGACGTCCATGTCCAAATGGTTTTAGCCCATCTAATTTGGACTTAATAGGTTTCAGTCCATTTGACATCCCTAGCTATGAATGTTAAGTAATAAAAGTGAGTAATTAATGGAATTATTCGTAGACCTTAAGTATTCGAATACCGTCAGTATACGTAGACCTTAAGTATTTGAATACCGTCAGTATTCGAATAACGTGAGTATTCGTATACCGTGAGTATTCGTATACCGTGAGTATTCGTATACCGTCAGTATTCGAATACCGTTAGAATTCGTATACCGTCAGTATTCGAATACCGTTAGTATTCGTATACCGTCAGTATTCGAATACTGTCAGTATTCGAATACCGTTAGTATTCGTATACCGTCAGTATCCTTTAACCCCTCCTCGACTTCCTCCGCCTCCTCGAACAGGGCCTCGAGTGTGGCGAACTCCTCAGTTTCCAGACCGTCGCGGATCTCTTCCTTCAAATCAGCCTTGGCCAACAGGATCAACTGCTGCTCGGTGCGTTCGCCGACTATAGGCAAACTGTAAAAGAATCGTTTGTATTTTGCGACAGTCATTTTGCCCTGGCTGATATCAGACACCATTTTTGGAATGAAAGAGTTTTGCAGAGAAAGAGGATTGCAGAGAATGTGTTTAGAAAGATGAAAAAGATATTAAATGACAACAGAGTAGTATATATATTTCGAAAATAATTAATTAATTTTTTGGTAACAGACGCGGCGTTCCATTACTACTCATCGGTTTAAACCATGCGAATTAAATCGTTGCGACTCCTCGGTAGAATTAAATCTCCGACTGATTAGACCATATGAAATGAAGTAGGAAACTTTCTTGTCGTAGACAGAGTTCACTTAAATTTATTGGCGTGTTAAAACCATAAGTGTACGCGTGTTCGTACACCAACGAAGAGAGAGATGAGAATACCTTAAGTTCATACATTCATTAGTACAAATATGTATAAAGAAGATGTCTTTTCCGTGTCAGAAGGTTGCCCTAATTTCAAACTACGTTATGAAGCTTACGTAACCGAGGGGTATAATGATGACTTCGTACACCCTAACCGAGGGTGTATAATGATGACTTTTGTACACATTATGAAACTACATTAATTCAAATGGGTTTGCTTCTTAATTGGATATGGATAGGCCCATTATGAGATAAACAGTTAAAATTTGATAGAAGAGTACAAATTAACCTTAATATAAAATTACATAACAGAGTACAAATTAACCTTAGAATCCCTTAACCTTAACATAAAGAGTACAAATTTGATAGAAGAGTACGAAAATTACATAATAGATCCGACAAATGCTAAGATCAGCGATCCACCATAATTAATTGCTTAAGCTCTTTGATCTCCTCACGCATTTGCGCAAGTTCAAATTGCAGCTCACGGCGGAGCGACACCTCCTCAGCATACTGACTTCTCAAGCAATCCAGCTCTTCCTCGAGGGCGGTAAGGCAGTCATGACGGATGTGCAAACCATCGTTCTACAAGAAAATATATTAGATTTGTTAGCTAAAAACAATACCATTTCCGTTAACAATGGAGGCAAATTTAAGTATTGTGAACTCCAATATTACCTTAAAATCTTTGCATACGTAATAGTTTCTTCCTCTGTCATCAGCTTCCACGGTGATAGCTCCACCGCAGATACACTTCGTTGGAATTTTGTAATTGGCATAGACACAATTGCTCACCCAGTCATACTCCCTTTTCTGATGCTTCATCTCTTTATAGTAAGGATCCGTCATTTTGTGGTACTGGTGAGTGTGGTGAAGAGAGATTGTTGAGTGTTGTGAAGAGAGATTGTTGGGTGTTCTGAATTCTACTTAAATAGTGCAAGATTGTAACGGCTATATTTTACTTCAAAAGCATTTCTAACGGTAAGTTGCTTCAAAAGCATTTCTACTTAAATAGTAGAATATAATATTGAGAGGGATATATTCACCATTTTTTGTTCAAACGTGTTTATTGGTTCATAGAATTTTATTACATTACAAAATAAAAAGTTACTTGAATATGATCACCAACCCAAGTAAAACTAATATAATAACCATTCCACCAACAAAGTATTCGAAGCCATTGGTTAACCTTGTTCTGTTTTCAGCTAACTCAGACACTATCTTCTCTAGCCTAACCAGCTTCTGCTCAGTCTCATTCTGGAGATCCTTAAACTTGTTAAGTTGTGGGTCATAGTCATTCCAAAAGGTAAGATAATCTACCTTTTCAGACAATTGAAGTGTGTGCGTATCCCTGGCTCTCATCTCCTCCATAACCGCCTCATCCCACCATTTATGAACATGATAGTCTCCATCATTAACATAATCACACGTGTAGTATCTTCTACCTGGATCATTTACAGTGCGAGATGTTGCTAGCTTAGGCCGACCACCACAGTAGCATGTCTGCGGGAATCCAAATTCGACCTCGGGTTGCGGAGGGTACTGAACCGTCGCAGCATAATTGTAATTTAGCTCAGCTTGGTCCCGACGAATAAGATCTTCAACCTCACGGTCTTCTGTGTGGCTGGAGTCATTCCCACCATAGTCCTCTGATTCGGAAGGCTGGCTATAGCTATAATCAAGTCCCATCTTTAGTATAAAAATAGAGTAAAGAGAGAATCGCTAAAAATCTGAAATATAGACGACACAAGCAGTCATACTTAAATAGATTGAGATTGTAACGGCTATATTATTATTGGACCACAATACAACGGCTACATTGTATTTAAATGTCTTTCTAACGGCTAGATTGGCTACACAGATATCGTACACCTCAAGTTATAAACAAGTTACATCAAATCATAAACATGAACACCATATTTAGGAATGACAATAAAACCATACATATCTAATAAATTCAAGAAGAAGCACTGCGTAATCCATATCTCATCAGTTCGCAAAATAGCATTATAGATGTGTTATTAGGAAACACCTAAACAATAACTCCCTTGTCAACAATACATAAAATCTCCTCCATCCATAACCCATCATTGTAGCGGTTCTTTACAAGACTTTTTGTTGTGACCTGAGATATGACATCGACTACATGTGTTTAGTTTCTTCTTCTTCGGCCCCTCCTGAAAAAAACATAACAGCCTTTATTCAGAAAATATCCATGACTACAGTCAGATGAGATTAGGTCGTACCGGTATTTCTCCTGCAGAACGTTTACGCTTGGTCGGTGGACGTCCTGGTGGTCTCTTCGTCTTTGGTGGTAACATGATAAGGTCACTAACCTCCGAAGGTATGAAAAGATCTTGCGGATCTGGAACCGGGAGTGTAACACCCTTTGTTGTTTCATTCCATGTCTTTTTTAGATAGGCGTCTGCAACGAACTCTGAGTGCTGCAAGTCCCGAAACATAGCCGCAGCAATGGCATGTCGACATGGTATTCCAACTTTCTGGAATTCAAGACATGTGCAAGACCTGGTTTCCAAATTAACAGAACTCCCGAAGCCGGTTGTTTTTAGAGTTACCTCAAATTCAAAAGCAGACAGAGGCATCACAGCGTACGCTCTTGCGTCTTCTAGATTGTTCTCCATCAACTCGTCAACAGCCGGGGGGATCTCACCACTCATTTTCGATATCTTTCGCTGTCTACTCACAAACCAACGACTAATCATGCGTCTGATGAACTCAAATAGCGCCATTATCGGGGAATCGCGCGCAGGAACTAGTGCTTTGTTGAGAGACTCAGCTATATTCGAGCTCATTAGATTGTACCGCTCGCCCTCAAAGTGTGACCTTGTCCAATGTCTAGGATCGATCTTCTCAAGATAATCCCAACAGCGCTTATCTGTAAGTTTGATCTCCGCGTAAAGTCTCTTAAAGTGGGATACCTTGAATACCTCGGCTGCCCTGCCAACCATTTGCTTCTGATTCCTTTTCTTGAATTTTGCGTCGACGTTTCTCTGTAGGTGTACGAGGCAGCACCCATGGTGTGAAAGAGGATACCACTTATCTTTAGCAACACATATTTGATTTGCTCTATCAGACACAATAGATAAATCGGAGCCATCTTCTACGATCTCTGTCAGCTTCTCAAAAAACCAACTCCAAGACTCGTTTGTTTCATTGTCTACAACAGCAAACGCTATAGGGAATACCTGAAAATTGGCATCTTGCCCACTTGCAGTTAGTAAACACCCTTTGTACTTCCCAAACATATGAGTACCATCCACCACAATAACCTTCCGTAGATGCTTCCACCCGTCAATGCAAGCTTTCAGCGCCATGAACGCGTACTTAAACCTTGTCTGACCCTTATCATCTTTTTCAGTTTTGATATTAGTAATGGACCCAGGATTTGCATACTTTACAACAAAAAAATATTTCGGCAGGAGCTTGTAAGAGCTCTCTTCTGTTCCTTGTGCAGCCACAGTTGCTAACTCTTTTGCTTTCCAACATTTCCAATATGTGGCCGTAAACAAGAACTCACTCCGGAGCATCTCGGGTAATTCAGATGCGCGCGGTCCAGCTTGGAGCCTTTCATACTTCGATCTCATTAGTGCAGCTATTACTTTCGACGTCGCATGTTTCTTATATTGCGCTTTAGCATCAGATGTGCAGACATGCTTCAGTTGCGCCTTCCTCACCTGATATGTCGAAGATTCCCCCAATTGCTTAGCCATAACATAAAATTTGCAGTTTTTATCAATGCATTTCGCTGCGACGTAGTTAAACGCATGTTTGTGGAACTTGAACCTGAACACCTGCTTTAAGGCATAAATGTGCAAACTGATCTTGAATTCTTGCTTGCTACTGAATAGCTTCCCAGTGTACATATCAGCATCTGCTAGAGTGAAGTCAATATCATCGACGGTATAATCGTTAACTGCTTCGTTGTTAGACGAAGCTTCTACATCCTCAAATCCATATAGCTCAACGGCTCTAACGGATTTCATGAGTGATTCGTCATCAGCCTTATCCTTTTCACGACGTCTTCTTGCGTCTTCCTCACGGCTTCGAGACTGAGGTACCGGTTCGATAAAGTCGTCATCCTCGTCTTCTCCAACCAGGGTTTCATGTGTCTGACCACCCGAAACACACTGAGGTACCGGTTCGACAAAGTCGTCATCCTCGTCTTCTCCATCAGATGTATCATGTGTCGGTCTAGACGAAACACATTGAGGGACCTGCCCAACGAAATCATCACTGTCGTCAACTTCCCGAGTATGCATGTTGAACGGCTTTGGAGGAGTCTGGAGAACCAACATTTGGGAGCTGTTGTCCAAACTTGGGTCCTCTTCTTGATTTGGATCTGAATGATTCTCAGTGTCGGCCACTTGATCACTTGACTTGACACCTAAATTGTTACTTGCTTCTTCAATATTCTCCATCGAAATCCTAGATGAGCCTATGTAATCTCTACCCTCATCTACGTAATCTTCAAAAGTTGATGGTGGGTTTGCGGTACGCTGTTTGTTTGTAGATGAACCACTGCCTTTGTTTGAAGAAGGATTAGTTCGTCCACTCCTCGTTTTAGTCACCACCTCACCACGTACACCTCCATATGTTACGTTCGTTCGACCACCACCACCTACCCCTCCATCCTCATCCTTATCATCGTCCCATTCGCAATTTCGTCCAACAAAATCATGCCATAAATTGTAATCATAATCCTCATCGTCGGCATCTTCGCCTTCCCCTAACGCAGCATCTTCAGTCGTCTCCACTTTATTCTGAACTTCACATGCAGTTCCATCCACTTCACGCATCCCAAAACCATTTGAGGCATAAACTGCTTCAATTTCCGCAACTCCCATCAGAATTATTTCATCTTCGGTCAAATCAGTCTCACCGTCATTAACTTCATTCCGGGTGTGCACATCAGCAGACGTACTCCCAACTTGCATTTCGTTGCTGCTGGCAACTTCTTTGGACTTCAAAAGATTCCCCATTGGCCTCAGAAAATGGATTTTCCCATCTATTTCCTCTTTGAATGTGACAAATACGTTGATGTACTTGTCCACCTTACGTGCCGAAGTAAACAAGTCGAAATCCTTATCTTTGGAAATTTGAACAGGAGCTTCTCTTTCACCAACAGCACAAGATCCGTGTTCACCAAGCCAATATGACATCTCAACGGCAACAGACATTCCAACTAGACCGTATGACTCAATAATGGCCCGCTTCAAGTCTTCAACAGAAGTTATCAACTTCGCATAGACAGCCCTCCCCATACGGTCGCTATCAAGTTTAAAATCCCAGTCACCAGTGTCGTACATAATCCACCGTCCAGAGATTACAACGATGTATGAATCGTGAACACCTACGAAAAAAAAACATAAATTTATTTAAAAATTCAATGTGCTAATCAGAAGCAATAAATATAGTTTCGCACAAAAAAATACCTGAATTCCGAACACCCTCAAATCTGTAATAAATGATTTCAGCAATAACTATAATGTCATAAATGCAATGGTGTACGGCTTATATATGATTTACCTTCGATGCTAGATACAGAACACCCACCATCCGCCATACCCTTTCCTCCCTCACCATATCGGATGCAGCTCATGCCTCTGTGTGTAAAATTCGCTGCCTCAAGTTCCCTTGTTCGGTAGCCTTTTTTACTCCTCAACAAGGAGACAGACAAAGAGATAGGGTTCGTACGTTTTTGTATTAAATAATTAATAGTTGCCCTGTTTTTAATTAATAAATTAAAGTAAAACACATGTTTTCCAAAGTCACCAGTCATTAATGGCCATTCGTCCACCTTGGAGCCGTTGTTTCCCGCGAGAAATCATCACATATAAGGCCTTCAAGTTTTGGGGTCAAATAGCCCAAAAACGAAGCCCAATACCATGTTTCCTTCTGAAATTAAAATAATATAATATTCAATGCATCTCTTACACGCACATCCGGCGCGCGTGTGTCGGTATTCCTGAGGCAAGTTTTTCTTGGCAAAAGACAGCCTGGTCCCACGAATTTCAGCTCAAGATTGTGGGGCAAAAAGGTTTAAACTGTCCACTTTTTCTTCTCTCTCCTACTAGGTTGCCCAACAACCTAATTAAAACATGGGCTTGCCCAAATTTCTAATTCAAACTTAAAAGTTGCCCAATCTTCTAATTTTCCCAAAATTAATTGACTTTATTGAGTTAATATTGGTTAAAATTAATGAAAATTGAAAATTACAGAAAACGATACATTTATTATAGTGATTTAATGTGTCTTCTTAATATGTGTGAAAACACTAAAAAATCTATCTTTATGAAACGGAGGAAGTATAAACTAGATGATAATCTGCTCGCATGTGTGGAGTGGATTTTTTATACTAATGTTTGTTCATTAAATGGTTTTAACATTTTGCAACAATATAATTTTTATCAAATGTAAAATGACGAATACAAATGTTGGTATGTTAAATATATCATAGTTATTGAATAGTTAATGTATTACAGCTCATTTTACTTATTTTTAAGACTTCATATGCACAAAAAAAGTTTTGCGGCTGACACAAATTTCCAAAACCAGATAGGCAACATCGATTGTAAAATGACGAAAGGGGATTAAGTTAACTGCTCTCGATTTGTTTACTATTGACTCTTCATATAAAATTGTGATTTCATTCTTGTTTCTGTTTCACTGATATAAGTTATGTTTCTTTTTTTAATTTCTTCTCTTATTTCGATGAATTACATAAGTGTCAATTTAAAAAGATGGACAGTAAAAATTAGTTCCACTCCAGATACATATCTAAGAATCAAAATTTTGAAGAAAGTTACCGGATAATTCTTCAAATCTAATATATCAAACTGTTATTGGAATATAAGTGCAGACTCGAAATATAAATGTCTATCTAGTATATAAATCATCTAATTCTAGAACAACAAAACAAATTACTTATTTTATTAACCTACACTTTTGAGGATTAGTTACTTAAGCGTATACCGATAAAAATATATATGTAATACTTTACTATTTTAGTAAAAGTAGACATGTATAAACTAAGAACTATTTGATTTATTAAATGACAAACCAAAAGACTTATAATAAATAGTTCAAATCTCTCGTTCTTATAAATATAATAGCTTGATAAGATTAGGGAGAAACAAACAATAGACGAATGATCAAATCTATCATTCTTCAAACAAACGTAAAAGAATGTGATTGAAATCTTGTCATGATATTTCATTAAAAAAATTTTAAGAATAAAACTCAAGACTAAATTATTTAATATGAATGAAATAATAAATATATGGCTTCCAATATTAAAAATCACTTTGATTTGAAGAAATGTATTTTTGGAATTGTCAGGATCAAATAACATATTAAAAACCACCTATTTAAAAAATAATTTGTATACATAAAAGTATATACATTGAGTAAGCACATAAATCAAAATCAATGTCTTTTGTTTATTTACAATCATGTTTTTGGTAAAAAATCAAAACAATCATTTTATTTACTTTATATCGTATATAATTAAAATTTAGTGATATAGACATAGATATATATATATAGTATATTTTAATATAAATATTTAATATTGACACTTCCTACTCATATGATTTTATTAATATTTGTATATTTGTTGTAACAAAAAATTAAACTGTTAATCACAAAACTTTTAATGGGAGATGTTTCAATACAAATTTCAAAATTAAAATATTAAGATCTCAATAATTTTTCAATGCAAATTTTGAGATTAACATATTTATATATTTTTATAGTATATAATTTAATTTAAATGATATTAATATAAAGATATATATATATATATATATAATATAAGACTTCATTTTCATACAATTTTTTATCATTTGTGTCTTACTAAAGAAGTTAAACCATTGATCACAACATTTTAAGCGTCAGACTTTTACTTTTTTTATTAATTTATAGTCGTTTTACAAAATTCAAAATATAACATATAAGAAAAAAATATAATTTTTATTGTATGCTTAATGTGATTGTTTTATTTCTTTAATAATATAAAATTAAACAAAAAGAGAGATGATACAAAAAATTTTATCAAATATGTATTATTAATAATCATTAAATGCCATATATATGTTAATCCCTTATATACTAAAGCGCAAGTCGCATAGCGAATAAAAATCTGACACTTGGCAAAGGTTTACAAAAAAAAAATTAAAAACAATTAAATTATTCTTTCATTTCTTATTTTTCAACAATTTGACCAGAAAAATTAAAACAGTTCATTTATTCTCCATGTAAAATGATAAAGACAAAAACAGTTTTAATTGTCTCAACCACTGCAACACGATCTCAACTCCCCACTAAATCAACTTCAAACGAACACTAGAATCACTCAGATAACAAATTTGTTTACAATTTTTTTCCAAACAGTTTACTTTCTTGCACAACCGATGCTTGTGTCTTTCCTATAGTTATATTTTTTTTAAGAAAGGCCTTTGATTTTTTTTTTCTTAAGAAAGTTTTTGAAGTTGCGGAAGAAGCGAAGTTATAGATGGCTTCTGGAAATTCGCTGGTGTACATTGGTGGTGCAGACGATTTCCTATATTTGTTTAGCCAATGAGTAAGTAATAAATTTTTGAGTCTCAACATTTAATTATTATTCTTTATGCAATTTTGAATTCTTTTTACATTTTTTGCAGAGGAGTCGTTGTTACGACGTATTTACATAACGAGTTTTTTCGAACCAAAGTTGGTCAATGAAAACTTAGGTCTATGTTTCAGATTGATTGTAACAAAGAAGAGTGTGTTCAAAAAAAAAAAGATTGTAACAAAGAAGAGTGAGACAATGAGAAGAAGAGACTTTAAACTTACAAGGAGATTGGCTGCATAAAACAAACTATATTCTAGGATGATGACTGAAGAAGAAGGGAAACTCCAAAATACCAGATACTCTTATTGTTCATAGTTTGGTTTTTTTTTGTCTTTTTTTTTTGGCAGCAAACGGCTATTCTATTACTCAAACTTGAGGTGGTCTGGGAAGCCAGACCGGAATAAAACAACCAATAAAACATAAAGGTCTATGAAAAGAACGTGCATTCCTAGCTAACGAATCTGCAATCTCATTCTGCGTCATTGGAAAGTAGCTGATCTTGAAGTCCGAAAAACACAACCGAAGAGTTTGAATGATTTCCAGCTCAGTAGAGAAGTTGGGCCAAGCTTGTGGCTGTTCCATCATTGCAATCATATCCTTGCAGTCCGTCCCAAACCTCTGACAGGTCGAGTGTTGTATCATGCTCTTCATTACCCATTGTAGCGCTTTCAGTTCTGAGTGTAAAGCTGTCTCCCGCCTCCTCAAGTTCCTTGACCCCATGAGTTGAATCTTCCCCATTGTATCCTTCTAAACCCATCCCATTCCACTATACTGAGCTGTGGAGGTCCATGAACCATCCACCATACAAATATTACCCAAGCTTAAGGCTTGTGTTCTTCAGCAGTCTGTGCATGTGGCGGGACCGGTACAGTGTCTTTTGCATTGTACCAAGCTTGGCACTCACTCTCAGCATATCTGACTAGTTCCAATGGGTCTCTATCTATTCCTCTAAACAACTTATCGTTCCTAGCTTTCCAGATGTACCAAATTATCCAAGGATAATGATCTCTATCATCCTCTGGCTGCAGAATACCATTCTTTCTCCAAAAAAGATAGTTCATATTAGCATAAATACTAGATACCAGAAAAATTTGAGAGCTCGACGGCGTTGATGATAGTTCCCATGCTTGTAAGGCCGATGGGCACTCAAAGATAGCATGAGTAACAGTCTCTTTTGGCGCTCCACATCTTGGACAATAATTATCACAGCACATATTACGGCGTACCAGATTCCTCGTCACGGCTACCTGTCCTGATATTAGTTGCCATATAAGATGACAGGTCTTTTGTGGCGCATTCACCTTCCAAGCAAAGGCTTAAAGTTTTGTAATACTGGGTTGTAGAACTTATATATCCTCCTGATCTCTCATCAAGTTTGTAGCAACCCAATATCCTGACTTAACAGTATATTGTCCGTTCTTTGTGTGGCTCCAACAAAATGTATCACGTCGATGGGTAGGGCTTATGGCCAAACTCAAAATCATCGGGATATCCTCTTGAGCTACATATTGTTCCAGTAATCGAACATCCCACTCCTTGGAAACAGGATTGATAAGACTGCTTACGGTCATCTTTGGGTTTACTATTGGGGCCCGGGCGCGAGCCGGTCTAGCTGGCGTCGAAGGGATCCAAAGATACTCCCACACATTAATTTCATACCCTGAATGAACTTTGCTTTTGATGCCCAGTCGTAATAGCTTCCTCGCAGCAATAATACTCGTCCATACATACGATGGGGTATCTGCTGTGCCAATCCACAACGGCGAACTCAGACGGTAATATTTTCCCCGAAGAACTCTCGCTACCAGTGAATCCGGGAATTGAACAAGACGCCAAAGCTGCTTAGCTAGGAGAGCTAAATTAAATTCATGGATCATACGGAAACCAATTCCTACCTCCTCTCGAGGTGCACACATTTTCTCCCATTTTGCCCAATGTATCCCTCTTTTTGGAGGATTCGAGCTCCACCAGAATTGTGCAATGGCACTTGCCAGGTTTTCACATATCTCCAGAGGAAGCAGAAAGCTGGACATGACATAGGTCGGAAGAGCTAACAATATATATTTAATTAAAACCTCCTTCCCTCCTTTAGATAACCATCTACCAGTCAAGCCATTCACTCTGTGTAGGAGTTTCTCTTTTAAGAAAGCAAATAATTTACATTTTGACCCACTGATGTCCTCTGGGATTCCTAATTAGGAGCCCATCCCGCCTTCATTTTGTATACCAAGAGTATCCTTGATCTGTTGTCTATCATTCGCTGGAATCCTTTTACCAAAGAGTAATGAGGATTTGTCAAAATTAATACGTTGACCTGATGCTTTCTCATATTTCCTGTCTACTCTCATTGTTCATAGTTTGGTTTTTTTTTTTTTTTTTTTCGTCGAAAGGCTATTCTATTACTCAAACTTGAGGTGGCCTGGGTAACCAAACCGGAATAGAACAACCAATAAAACATAACTCCCTATGGAAGGATCTAGCAGTCTTAGCCAAAAAGTCAGCCGTTTGATTGCGTGCCCGTGGGACGTGAACGATTTTAAAATCCGGAAAGCATATCTGTAGCGTCTCTATCCTCTCCAATTCCGTCGCAAAGCTTGGCCACGCCTGAGGTTCCCTCACCATTGCTATCAGCTCCTTACAATCTGTCCCGAAGCTCTGGCAGTTCGAATGTTGCAGCATATTCTCCATCGCCCATCGCAGTGCATCTACTTCCGAGTGCAAAGCTGATTCACGCCGAGGGAAATTCCTTGTCCCCATAAGCTGTGCATTCCCAGATCCATCCATCCACGCCCATCCGCATCCACTAAAGTTAGCAGAAGACGTCCAAGATCCATCTAGCAAGCAAATATTTCCCAAGCTTATGGCTTGGGGCTCCTCATTTGTATTAGCTTGTGTTACAGGTTGTACCACATCATTAGCATCAAACCAGGCTTGACATTCGCTCTCCGCATGTCGGACTAACTCCAAAGGATCTCGATCTATGCCCCTGAAGAGTTTCTCATTCCTAGCCTTCCAAATGTACCATATTATCCAGGGATAAGGGTCCCTATCACGATCAGGCTCAATAATGCTATTTTTCCTCCAAAAGAGATAGTCCATATTCGTGTAGATGCTTGATACTGGAAAGATGTTCGGGCTTGTCGGAGTTGAAGCTAAAGACCAAACTTGAAGAGCTGGTGGGCATTCAAAAATTGCATGTGTGACAGTCTCCTCTGCTTCTCCACATCTTGGGCAGTAGTTATCACATCTCATATTGCGTCTTACCAGGTTCCTTGTTACTGCCACATGACCAGTTAACAATTGCCATATAAGATGACATATTTTCGTAGGAGCCTTCAGTTTCCACGCAACCGCTTGGAGCTTGGTAATACTTGGGTCCAAAACTTCTCTTTCCTCTGTTTTATTCAATAAATTCATAGTTTGGTTAACAGGTTAGATGCATAACCTTTTAATATCAAAATTTTGTTATATGCTTGACCAAATTGTTAATATCGAATTTGTGCATGCCTCGAATGACTATTATTAAAAGTATTTAGTATAAAAATATCATAGGCTTCGTGTATCTGATGTATATTCTTGAGGAAATTTTAAATTTGATAAAAAAAGTAAAATAAAATAAAATAAGTTATTAGTTAAATATGTTCATATATTGAATTATTAGTATACTATCACTCTATCTCATATATCAATCAACTAAGTATAATTTCTAAATTGTGCAATATTTCTTTAACTATATTTTACTAAATTGTGATAAACTAAATTAATGTCATGTTATCATCAATTATTTTTTCCTAATTAAAATCTAAATTTCTTCTAATTATTCAAATTTACTTTTATGTAAAATAAAAGTAAACATATTTTTGTAACAACACAGTTAAGTTGGAGTGTTTAACTAAAAAAAGGCTTTTGTTACTAGTCATGCATAAAAGAAATAACATTTTAATTTAATTAAACACTAAAAAGAGTACCATGTGCATAACCGGGGTTGAAACATACTAGTTATATTATGTAATTCTGTAACTTTTATTTAAGAAAATAATTGAAAATATTATTTTGTACACTAGTAATCAATTTAATAATTAATTTAATAAAAATATAATATTTATTTATATTAATTAATTTATTTTCCTAAGAATTCTAAGAATCATCTTACTGATTACATGATGCTACGAAAAATGTGGTAATGCTCCGGAGTGATATAAATGAAATATGACTTCATTGTATCTATTGTATTATTTTAACTAAATATCAAATTACAATTATTTAAAGAACTTTTTATTATTATTTATGAATCAATGCGGACAAAATAAATCAAAAAATTAATAGAATAAATTCTCTCAACAACTTAGTTTTCCTCTTTAAATACTCCAACCAATACGGAATTAGCCACGCCATTGATTAAAATTGAGAGAGCAAATAAAGAAAGGATCAGTGAATCTCTCTGCAACTCAAAGATGATCGGAGACTTGGTGGATCTGTTGACCGGCGGTGGAGGAAATGCAGCGAAGGTGAAAGGAACTGTGGTTCTGATGAAGAAGAACGTTCTTGATTTCAACGATTTCAACGCTTCGTTTCTCGATCGTCTCCACGAATTTCTGGGAAACAAAGTCACTCTTCGACTTATCAGCTCCGATGTTACTGATCCAGGTATACTCGCACCTCTGTTTTGATTCCTTCGCTTACTTTAGCTTTCTCTCATTTTTCATTGACCTCTGTGCAAATTAGAACAAAAGTCTTTAATTTAATATTAAAACTTCTAAAATGGTATTTATTAATTACAAGATATATTTTTTAAACTCGCTATTGTCTATATACTTGTTTTTTATACGGACCTATCTTCTTGTCCTTTTACCCTGTGCTCTGTTTTCTTTTTGGTCTTTTAGTTTTTTTTTGGCTGCACTGTTTATAGTTGTTGAACAATCAAAATCAAAACTATGAAATATTTTTGGATATATTAGGAAAAATCAAATTTTCGTAATTGTTTGTTTAATAAATGGAAACTTCTCTAGCAAGAAAGCTTGGAATTATTTTTGGCTTTTCTTTCTCCTCCTAAAAGGCCAGAAACATTATTCTCTCTTAAAGGACGATAAATCAGATACTCGTTTTGTGTTACCAAGTCTTGTTACCAGGCCTGAGACTTATTATCCGAGATCCGCTCCGGATCCGCTCCGAAAATAGGATATCCGGGGTGTCCGGATCCGAATCCGGATAGTAAAATCTTGGATCTGTCAAACCGAATCTGGATATATTAATTTTTAGGTCCGGATATCCGGATTTTTAAAACACATTGAATTTTAAATTTTATTAATATTTAAATTTTATATAATAATATTTATACATAAATTAATTTTATAATATTATATTTTAGTTTTACACTATTATACACATATATATATGTATAAATCTCGTATAAATATTTAATTTATGTATTATTTTAAAAAATTTAGTACTTTTCTTTAAAAAATTAATTTTTTAAATTATTTTTGCGGATTCGGATCCGGATCCGGATATCCGCGGATAATATAATATAGAGACGGATATCCGAAATCCGGATATGCGGAAACCACGAATCCGGATCCAGATATTAAATCCACGGATCCAGATCCGAATCCGGATACCTTAAATTTTCCGGATATCCGGATCCATCTCAGGCCTACTTGTTACTTTTTTTTCTTTATCATTCCCAATCGACAAATAAATTGTATTTTTTCTTTTATTTTTTTTAATTAATCTACCTCGGAGAGTAAAATATTTACGGTGAAGAATATATTTATTATTTTATGTGTATTTTTGTAATAAACAAGTGAATTGGTAAAATAATTTAGAACAATTTAGCTAACCAAAACGCACACGAATATGAAAGATTTATAATAGTTCTTAATATATCGTCCATCTTTGATTTTTTATAAATATTTAACTATCGAAGTATTACAGATCAGTGTATCGAAATATTACAGATCAGTGTAGGACGTTTCTAACATCGATTTTATGACTCTCGGATACTAATAAGTTCATGTTAGATTGTTTGCCAATTAGATATATTTTAATCTAAATTATTAAAAATAAAGGACATTTTATGATTAATCCATGATTTTTCCACAATAACTGCCGTCACATGCCACTGAACATAAAACACAATTGTTTACTTTTTTTATTTTTGTATTTTTTATTTTTTTGTAAAAAACAGTCGTTTATAACATTTCTAAAGCAAACTAATTAAATTTACAGGCTTAACCTTAAATAAATGTTATTTTAATAAAGTTATCATTTATTATTATTAAGAAAATAATCGATAATCTATTATGGAAAACAACTAACGTTACATATTTGTCTTTTCAGCCTCATCATGTACTCTTCTTCTCAGCCTATGATTTTTCTTTGTCTGAATTATAGCTGAAAAATCATATACATCCAACATATCGTGTGTACTTTCTCCTCCACATACTCTACACCTGTCAAAATACCTTTGTTAATGTATAACATTTTGATCCCCTGATATGTTTCCATACGAAATACAGCACGGTTAATGTTGTCAAAACCAAAATATTAGACTGATACAAAATTCAGTTGAATGCTAAACCACATAATCCTAATCCAATATATATCTGTAACCAAAATATTATGATCGATATTAAGACCAACATTTATACCATGTTCAACTTTACTAAACCAGACTAATTAAATAGACCAATACATGATGTGTTCGGTTAGCTAATATCATTAGATTTGAAAGTTAGTATTAGCCCTAGATATTGTCGGTGCACAAAATCAAAATAGAACATTTAAGTGTTTGTCGTCTCCATCTCATTAGATTTGGAAGTTAAATAATAGAAGATCTAAAAACCTAAAACCCAAAGTTAAATAATATTAAGTGTGAAAATAATTTCGACATCTAAAAACTGAAGATCTAAAAGTTAAATAATAATGAGATGGAGACGACATTTCAAATCTAATGATATGGAAGTTAAATAAAGGTTGGTGTCCTCAAATCTAATACTAACTTAAAATAATTTCGTTTTTAAGTGTCGTCCCCATCTCTTTTTTATTTAATCTATGTAGCAAGTGTTTGTACTAAATAATTTTGTTTTTAAGGGTTTGTCGTCTCAATTACTAAATAGATGTAAATAGTATAAACCCATAGTCAAAAACTCGCTCTACCGCCGACGCGGCGAATACTCGCTCAACCGATTTCAATTTATTCGCTCAAAAACCTCGGTTGACTCTGAAATACTTGATTTTTGTTGTTGTTGTTTTTAGATAGTAAATTGATTAGAAAATGTTAGAATTATAAGCTATTAATGATAACTTGATGAAAATGGTTGAAGTGATCAACAAATCGCAAATACAAAGGGCTGTGCTGCTGTTTTTAGGTTTCAGATGATTAAATTACCAAAAGTTCTAAAAAAAAAAACAATTGATTAAAATTTACTGAATAGTCTCAAAAGTCGAAAATGATCTGTTTTTTCTCGTGTAGCGTGAAGCAGGGTGAAGGTTACAGAAAACCTTTTTTCAACTTTAGGAATAATTTACTGTTCTCATCTTTAAGAATAATTTACTGTTACAATCCAGTTATATCTGTTTGGCTTTAATCTTCGTTTGTCGTTTAATTGCGTCCTTAACAATTCCAAATAAGAAAATAACGGTAGCTGTAATAACACTTTCCTTCTCCCTTTATGCGCATATATGTCAGATAGCTGTAATTGTTATCACCTTCTTCCAATGCAGATACTGTTTTTAAGAATAGTAGATGGATGCATTTTTTTTCTCAGAAAGGATTAAAATGTTTTCAACTTGTAGTTAGATACCGGTATATAATACCGTTTGTTTGCACGAATACATTAACCGGACAAACCTGTCAATACAAGTTTCAATTCATTTATATTTTTCATTATTATTTTTTTGATAAGTTATATTTTTCATTATGATTTGGCAGAAAATGGTTCTAACGGTAAACTAGGAAAGGCTGCACACTTAGAGGACTGGATCACCACGATCACGTCGTTAACCGCGGGTGAATCAGCCTTCAAGGTCACATTCGATTACGACCAAGATTTTGGTTACCCTGGAGCATTCTTGATCAGAAACAGCCATTTTAGTGAGTTTTATCTCAAAAGTTTGACCCTTGAAGATGTCCCAGGGCATGGCAGAGTCCATTACATCTGCAATTCTTGGGTTTACCCTGCTAAGCGCTACACCAAAGACCGAGTGTTCTTCTCCAACAAGGTAACTAAAACTATTCTCTATTTAATACGATGTTCTCTGGTACGTTTAGTGACCTAAGACGCAAGATGATGTGAGAAATGGTGTGTGTGATTCAGACTTATCTTCCACATGAAACGCCAGAGCCACTGCTCAAGTACAGGGAAGAAGAGCTAGTGAGCCTAAGAGGAACCGGCGAAGGAGAGCTTAAGGAATGGGATAGAGTGTATGACTATGCTTACTACAACGATCTAGGCGTACCTCCAAAAAACCCACGGCCTGTACTGGGAGGGTCACAGGAGTATCCTTACCCGAGAAGAGGGAGAACCGGGCGAAAACCGACAACAGAAGATCCTGAAACAGAGAGCAGGTTACCAGTCACGTCGAGCCTAGACATATATGTTCCAAGAGATGAGAGATTCGGACATTTGAAGATGTCTGATTTCCTTGCTTATGCTCTGAAAGCGATCGCTCAGATCATACAGCCTGCGCTTGAGTCTGTGTTTGACGAGACTCCTAAAGAGTTTGATTCTTTTGAAGATGTTCTTAAGATCTATGAAGAAGGAATCGATCTACCAAACCAGGCTTTGATTGATAGTATCGTTAAGAATATACCGCTTGAGATGTTAAAGGAGATATTCAGAACCGATGGTCAGAAATTCCTTAAGTATCCAGTGCCTCAGGTCATCAAAGGTATCCATCCATCCACTTTACTTGAATCTGAATAAACATTTTCGATACAACTAACTTTGATTTTCTTCTTCTTCTTCTAGAGGACAAAACTGCATGGAGAACCGATGAGGAGTTCGCTAGAGAAATGCTTGCTGGGCTAAACCCTGTTGTTATTCAACTTCTTAAGGTGAATTTTATTGGTAACGAATAGTGTTTCTCTCTCTCTTTCTTTTTTTGGTTTCTTACAGGTTATGGCATGTTAACTTGCAGGAATTTCCTCCAAAGAGCAAGCTTGACAGGGAAACATACGGTGACCAGAACAGCACATTCACCAAAAGCCATATAGAACAGAGCTTAGATGGGCTCACTGTTGAAGAGGTAACAAACTACTATCAAATGAATCATATCTCTGATCTCCGAGTCAAATCTAAAAACATTGGATATTTCAGGCTTTGGAGAAGGAAAGGTTGTTCATATTAGACCACCATGACACACTGATGCCGTACCTGGGACGTATAAACACCACCGGAAACAAGGTTTATGCAAGCAGAACTCTTCTCTTCTTCAAAGATGATGGGACCTTGAAGCCGTTGGTGATTGAGCTGAGCTTGCCTCATCCTGACGGAGACAGCTTTGGAGCAGTGAGTGAAGTATACACGCCTGGGGAAGGGGTCTACGACTCGCTGTGGCAGTTGGCAAAGGCTTATGTGGGCGTAAATGACTCTGGAAACCATCAACTTATCAGCCACTGGTAATGGATACGTCATTGTTAAGTTGGGGGGTGGGGAACTGATGTATATACATATATATCTACATGATCTGAAGTTAAAAAGTTTTGTTTTCTTGCAGGTTGCAAACACACGCATCTATTGAACCTTTCGTCATTGCAACGAACAGACAGCTAAGCGTTCTTCACCCGGTTTTCAAGCTCCTCGAACCTCACTACCGTGATACGATGAACATCAATGCGCTTGCTAGGCAAATCTTGATCAATGGAGGTGGTATCTTTGAGATCACAGTGTTTCCTTCTAAATATGCCATGGAGATGTCATCTTTCATCTACAAGAACCACTGGACCTTCCCTGACCAAGCCTTACCAGCAGAACTTAAAAAGAGGTAATGCATATTTAGTTTACTCAATATCTTTCAAACGAAAGAAAAACAAAGATAAACTTCTGTTGATTTTTTAATGGCTTTTCAACTGCAGAGGGATGGCTGTTGAGGACCCAGAAGCACCACACGGATTACGTATGAGGATAGAAGACTACCCTTACGCTGTGGATGGGCTTGAGGTTTGGTACGCTATCGAGTCATGGGTCCAAGACTACATTCCCTTGTACTACAAGACGGACGAGGATGTCCAGGACGACACTGAGCTCCAAGCTTGGTGGAAGGAGGTGCGTGAGGAAGGTCACGGAGACAAAAAGTCAGAACCTTGGTGGCCCAAAATGCAAACCCGCAAAGAACTGATTGACTCTTGCACTATAATAATATGGGTGGCTTCTGCTCTACATGCAGCGGTTAACTTCGGACAGTATCCCATTGCAGGGTATCTCCCGAACAGGCCGACCATAAGCCGACAGTTCATGCCAAAGGAAAACACTCCTGAGTTTGAAGAACTTGAGAAGAATCCGGACAAAGTGTTTTTGAAGACGATCACGGCTCAGCTTCAGACGCTTCTTGGGATATCTCTGATTGAGATTCTGTCTACTCATTCTAGCGATGAGGTGTATTTGGGGCAGAGAGATTCTAAGGAATGGGCGGCTGAGAAAGAGGCGTTGGAAGCGTTTGAGAAGTTTGGAGACAAAGTAAAAGAGATTGAGAAGAAGATTGATGAAAGGAACCTAGACGAGAATCTCAAGAACAGGACTGGTCCGGTTAAGATGCCATACACTTCTTTGTTTCCGACCAGTGAAGGTGGAGTCACTGGCAGGGGAATTCCGAACAGTGTCTCCATCTGAAACATGTCTCAAGGTGTTGTTTGTTTTCTGCTTATTCTATGTGTGTGTTGCAGTCGGTTTGTGTTCTTCCATGGTTTGCTTTTTTCGCATGTTAACAGTTGATTCTTGCCGGTCTTCGGGATCGGGTTATTATTTCGTGTGGTCCTAAAAACATCAAAATAAAAAGTCTCAAGTTCTAGTTATTACTGTTATGAATGATGAAGTGGATGGTCCATAACTTAGACCATACAAGTTCAAAACTAAAGTCCATTGTGGGTTTACATCTAGCCACATGGAAGACCTACTCAACCTTCGTCTTTATGAGTTTGACCATGTCATTATGTAGAATATATTTGTAATCAATTCTCCCTTTGACTCCACCTTGTATGAGCCACTATATATAGTGGTGTAAGCAATAAGAAATATACAACACATTCTCACAAATCTTCTCAAAAATCTTAACACGTTATCAGCACGAGACTCTCTCCACCTGAGCAATCCCATCCGCCGGCGATCATCTCTTTTCCGGTCATTTCTTCCGGCCCTCAGCCTTGCTCCGCCGGCCAAGTCTATCCCTCTCACGGTTTTCCGGCCCAGCTCCTCCACCTCTCTCTCAACCACCTCAATCCGCGGATCACTCTCTCTCTCTCATGGTGGTCCATTTAGAATCCTTGTGGTGTAAAAGGTAAACTAATCAAAACCTAAAGATCTAAGAACATCATATATCTGAATCTTGGATCTATATGAATCCTAAAACTTATAAAAATCTATAGATCTAAAATTATCTCAAATATTAATCTTGAATCTAAGATCTATATGAATTTTGATTATAAAATTATTTGAATCTCTAAAGATCTAAGAATCTCTAAAAACTTATAAAACTTATTAATAATCTAAGATCTATATGAATCTTGTTTCTAAGAACTATTTGAATCATAAAAAATATTAGAGAAAATCATAAGCCTTTAAATCGGCTCTCTCTTTTTCTCTTATTTGATCCGACCTTAAATCCGGATTGTCTAAAGGATCAAAACCCATAATCAAACCCTCTGATCATCCGCATCACCAGCTATTCTAGCAGGATGAATAAGCCGGCCATCAAAAACCTCACCATCAAAATCCTTAAATCTAAATATGTATCTTGATGGCCATTATACATATCAATCCCCTAAATCCTTCTTGCTTGGTTTTCTCAACCAGCAAATCCAAAATTCAAAACAATCAAAAACATCCTGAGCCATATTCGGCCAGATTCTTTGAAAATCAGTCAAACCAAATAAAATCGAAATAAATCATAATCAATGCATATCTTTGACCATTGATGTTTGCTTTTGTAACTGATAAAATTTTAAAAACTTTTCTGATTTTATAAATGCATATTTAATTTTTATAAATGCATATTTGCTTTTAATAAATGCATATCTTTGACTAGGTAGTATTTTAAATATTATAACCTATAGTCTTGATTTAAATTAATATGTCATAAGATAAAATAAATACTGGTTTGATATCATTTGATCACATTATTGTTTTTCAAAATTTATCTATATCTTAACCGGCCTTGAAATCGGTTCATTATAGTTTGAACAAATGATATAAATTTATCTTGATCTAATACCAACCTTAAAACCGGATTTTGTGATGATTAAATCATATACTGAACATTGATCACATAGTTGCTTGTTAAATTAATCTTGATCTAAAACCATCCTTGAAGACTGATTTTGTGATGATTGAATTATATACTGATCTTATATGCATACCTGATAGCATCTATTAGTTTAGTAAATCATTAGATCAAACTTGGATTATTTTGAACCAACCTTTTTCCATGCATCCGATTGTCATTTTGTTAAAACCGATCATGCATGCTTGCATATCATTGACTATTCTGATCATAGTGCATTTAAATTATAATTTAATTGATTCATATTGCTTGCATCTAATTGATTCATATTGCTTGCATCTAATTAGATTAAATCGGTTATTGTTTAAACTAAGCATGTTTGCTTTAATTGAAATAATAAACCTGCCTTCAAACCAAATTTATTGAAAATCTAATTGAATTTGTTCTAGACATATCCTGAAAATTATAAAATTTTCTTTTCTTGGTTTACCCTGTAAAAGAGGGAAGTAATCGGTTTTTGCTTTATGATCTTTGAAAACCAAATATCCTCATGCATTAGGAATCACATATAAATTGTTTAAGTTCAATGCTTAGTTCTAAACATGCATTCAGCTATTTTTTGATCCATGCATTTACTTGATTTCATCCATCTTGCTTGATCTCATTTAATAAAATGATGATTGATCCTTATTCAAATTCTAAAAGGCCTTAATACCCTATATATATAATCAATCCAATTTGAATTATAATTAAAATGATTACTAGATGAAATGATCAATTGATCATTCTCATACTAAGATTGCTTAAGCAAATAGATTATATGATTTGGGGGAAAGCCTTATTGAAATCATATACATTGATTTATTCTATTGCTTACATAGAATTCTGAGTGCTTGAATTACTTGTTAAATATTCAGATGTCGAGATTTGAACCCTCAGATTACTCTGCCCTAAATCTCTCTGGAGATAATTACCTAGAATGGGTAAAGAATACTCTTGTAGCCCTGAGATCCAGAGGACTCGGACAATGCATCAATGAGTACAATGATATCATTGACAGTAAAAGGCATAGAGCTATAACAATTATTCGTTATCATCTCACTGAGGAACTAAGAGACCTGTATCTCCATGTTGAGGATCCTTGTGACCTTCGGTTACAGTTAATGAAAAGGTTCAAACCGGTATCGTGGCAAAAGGCCAACCATGAATGGGAGATCCTCAGATTCCAGGATTTTGAATCCGTGGACAAATATAATTCTTGTCTGATGGATATTGCTTATAGTCTTGAACTATGTGGTGAAAGGATAACACATTATTCTTTATTATATAAGACTTACTCCACATTCCATCCAAAAGATGTGATGTTGTTACACACAGCTAAGAAGTTCACCACTTATAATGACTTTTTGTCATATCTTTTGGCTTCTGAACAAAGAAAGCAGAAAATCAAAGATACCATCAACAGATTTGACAAGCTTCAGAAAAGATACATTGAGCTAAAGAATAATGAGATGAGGCCTCCTATAGCTGATGAAGTTGAAGTTGAGTGCCATATGGCAACACATGCATTGTGAAGGCCATATTATATAATTGTCTTTTGACATTCTCATTTTCATGTTTCCTGAGTTTATGTTTCATGAATTGCTTTGATACTTTGCTTTATACACGACTTCATTAATAAAATGAATTGCTTTGAGTTCATGATCATTATCTTATTCAAACTGTTGTTTGATAAGAAACTATATTTATATGCCTTTATTGTGCCAAGATAAATATGATTGAGGATTAATACTCCAACTCACTTTTCCAAAGAGTTCAAAGAAGCCTTTGACAAATGGCACGACATGCTCTGCCATCCAGGCTCAGTTATAAAATACTCTTGAACTCAACTGGACATTTCTTGAAAGAAAGGAAAAGAAGCTCGACCAAGGCTTTGCATAAATGGCATTATATTCACCTTATAAGGTCCATTGAATTAAGTAGAGAAAATGGTTTCCAACAATGGACAAAAGGGAATAAGAGTACCTAAATTAAAATCGCCTAAGTGGTCGAGACTACATTCTCTATTGATCTAGTGATCAATATGATATTAGGCAAATAGCCAGAGCAATCATGTTTGATTAACCCACGAAATTTATCACTTAGATGGCATTATCATATTTAGCCATTCGGATTATGATGCAAATATTTAAAAGGGCACAAATGTTATCCCATAAGATCTCACGTGTGTGCAATATATCTATGCACAAGGGAATTTATTGTCCCAAGCACCACGAATTAGAGTATGTTCATGAGGGGGAGTGAGGACAAATCCCATGATACATGACCATACTAAAATCCGTGAAACATGGTCCACAACCATATTACATATTGGTTGAATTTGATATAAAGACCATTACCTATAAGGTTCAAATTCCAAAAGTCCATATGCTTGGGGACACCATGAGTTATAAAAGAATGAACCTGCATCAGGCCATAGTAATTATATCAGGTCATATAAGTGATCATAGATATTCCCACCTCAGACTGATACGGGTCATGAGTCCAGACATATATCATCTTAAGATATTATGAAAGAATCCACCACAAATATATGTGACATCTAAGATCATGTGATCTTAGAATCTCATAAAGAGGATTGGGAATATATGTTGGATATATATTATGAATATACTTTCTCCATAAGTTTAAAAGAAATCTTGAGCCAAAATGGGTGATCTAATTATAGGCCAAGGAACAAGGATTACATAAGGTTTATGAATCCGAATATCCAACAATGAAAAGAGAAAAGTAATAAGCTGGTATAAAGAATGATAAAGAATGGTATCTACCATCTGGTATTAACCATCAATGTCTTTGCAAAGATCCTCGGACTAGAAAATAATTTATAGACGTCCATATGCTACAATGATAGCAAAATAAAATGCCAGACACATTGACCCGAGAGAAAGAATGACTATGTCATCCCAGCTTAGCACCACACGGTTTTGATGTCTTAAAGACACAACCAAGTTGCTACAAAGTCTATATAAGATAGACCAAATAAATGTTCCAAATAAAGTTCCATAAATTCTAAGGAACCTCGGAAAGAAAGAAAGGTGCATGAGATAAAATCCGAGTTTTATTAAAGGAAACCATTCCAGACATTGAGATATAAGGCTTGCCATCTGAACAACTAGGTACCATACCATATAGCTTGGGACGCCAAGTTATAAGGTTATTATGGTCCTAGATAATGAAATCTCAAATTGATTTATACCATGTCTGGAATTAAAAGGAACTATATATATATATAAGTGTGTCGACACATACATTCATAGAAAATGCGCAAGTATGTACCACATGAATACAAAGATATGTATCGAGGATCATAAACCCACACAAGAGTACTCATAATGAATAATGAAAGAAATGTGGGGTTTAAAGTGATATATAAAAGGCGTATTGTATTGGCCATGAATATGTAAACGCCATATGATGCCCAGTGAATATATAAATCCTGAAAGAAGGATAAATCGTGAGACAGACCGGGAAAGGTCTATATAATCCAATGTGGTGGATACTACTACATATTTCACTACATATGATGTTTGGAAGAAATTCAAAAGATGTAGTATGCTATATATGACTCACTGGATGATGATGATAATATTATTGGTACCAAAAGGTTTACCAAACGGTATTGAGCTCAGAATCAAAAGATGAGAAAAGAAGTTCTCTTGAACAGCATTTTCCTAAAGTTGTTCATGGACTGAATTAAATTACTACACGTAAGCAAGTGAAGAGTTCTATAAGAACAATTCAAATCAGTCCATAGAGGAATTTTAAATTCCTTGTGTTTTATACTAACCAGCCTAAGATAGGTAAATGGTTATTCATTAAACCTTAGAAAAGGTTATAGACCATCACCACAAATTACCAAATTTTGGTAATACTTATGGTTGGTCGAATTCTCAGCATGAACCAACCAAGTTGTGGTATGAATGAATAAGCTATCATAAAGATAAGCTATAAGATCGAAGTTCATCTTTGAACAAAAGGTATAGGACCACATTATGCGTCTATATGCGACCCAACGGGTCCGACCATCATATATGAAGATAATGCAGCTTGCATTGCTCAACTCAAAGACGGGTATATCAAAGGTGACCGAACCAAACATATTCTACCCAAGCTCTTCTTTACCCATGAATTGCAGAAAGCTGGAGAGGTCAACGTCCTTCAGATCCGGTTTAGTGAAAACTCAGCTGACCTCTTCACCAAATCATTGCCCTCTTAAACATTCAGGAAGTTCACGCAACAAGATTGGCACGCGTAGACTCAAGAACCTTCAGTGATGTCCAAATCAGGGGGAGTAATGTGTGTTGTACTCTTTTTCCTTTCTCTGGTTTCCATTTTTACCACATTGGTTTTTGGGTTTTCCGGGAGAGGTTTTAATGAGGCAACATTAGCATGTTACAAACCCTATATGGTTATGGCATCCAAGGGGGAGTGTTATGAATCATGAAGTGGATGGTCCATAACCTAGACCATACAAGTTCAAGACTAGAATCAATTGGGGGTTTACATCCAGCCACATGGAAGACCCATTCAACCTTAGTCTTTATGAGTTTGACCATGTCATTATGTAGAGTATCTTTGTAATCAATTCTCCCTTTGACTCCACCTTTTATGAACCACTATATATAGTGGTGTAAGCAATAAGAAATATACAACACATTCTCACAAATCTTCTATCAAATCTTAACAATTACAATATTGTTGTTCTTTTAGTTCGAATCAAAATTTAAAATTTCAAGTTAGTTTAAACTGTGATTTCTAAATTCCCTGCAGTAAATCATTTATTCATGAGACTGGGATAAGACCTGGGCAAATTTATATGAAAATTATTTAAGAAATATCGTATGAAAAAAATTTATATTATTGATCGAATTAATATATTTGGTCCTTAAACAATTTTTAAATTTTTTTTTGTTAATTACATAATTTGTTTACTAATGAACTGATCCCATTTTTTTAAATATTTTAGGTCAAAAAATTATTTATTGCATAAAAACCTAACGTTTAGGTCGAAGAATCTCATGCCTACTATTTGGTTACAATGAAACTATGTCAGCTCGGTTTTATATCATGATTTAGCAATTTAAAAGAATTATGGTTATGAGAAATTTACATTCACGTGTCAATCCTATATATCTTCGATATTTTTCTACTTTTTATGTCATTTTGGTTATTGCTCGATATAAATATTGATTTTTGAGTTTATTCTCATTTATTTCTTTTATTTTGGACTGATATTTAGAAAATGTTTAAGATTCAAAATTATTAGAGAGATACATACATAGGTTAAGATCTGCGATTTGTGCAGAATAAATACTTATTTTATATTTTTCTGCATAATATGAAATAATAAAATAATAATTATATATTAAATAACTAAGAAATCAGTTACTATTATGTAATAAATTGGCTTGCACATATAAATCAAATGACCGCTCTTGTTTATTCGCAACCATTTTAGAATAAATAAATCAAAACAATCAATCTTATCGATCGTATATGATATATAATTAAATTTAAACGATATGAAGTATATATATATATTAACATAAACACCTATGAAAATAAAATTATTTATTTATATGATTTTATTATCATTGTATCTTATTATAGAAAAAAAATTTAAACATTGATCACAAAAGTTTATGTGAGACTTTTAACAGTTTTCGTAATTTACACTCGTTTTGAAAAATTCAAAATACAACATATACAAAAAAATCTAAATTTTTAATATATGATTAATGTAATTGTGTAATTTATTTTAATAGTAAAGAATTAAACAAAAATGATAGAAAACATAAGAATTATTTACAAATCTTCATTATTTAAAATCATTAATTCGTATATATATCATAATCACATTAGGTAATTCCGTAGGTTTTATTTAAGGAAATAATATATAATAAATAGCTACCTTGCTTTAGTTAATATCATATAGTTGATATTAAATGTTTCTAGTAAGATATAAAAATCGAATTGGACCAACATGTTTTTCAATTTCAGTGTGAGGCTGACACGTAAGATTAATTAACTACCTAATTGATTGACACATAAACAAGGGGTCTTTTTTAATTATTACAAAATTGAGGTTATATCTTTTCAAATGTTCCTCAATTAATATATAGGGGATTCCATAGAGATAAATTTTGCAATAGGTTTGCTCGAAAAAAAAAAGTTTTACAATATATAAAATTTTAAAATCCAAGAAAATTTAATGCTCAATTTTTAAAATTGGATTTAAACCATTCGCTATATAACAAATAAATTTAAAAATATAATTTAGAATCATTATTCCAATAACAGTATACAGTGGGTAAAAACATAATTGAATAGGGTTTTGCCATCACAAGTTGTTTTTGTGTTATACATTAAAAGTCACATATGTGACCTTATATAATAACACAAACGAACGTGAGACATAATGTGATCTGAGGGCTATGCCCATGATTTAACAATGATAAAATGTCATCTTTTTTTCTTTGAGTTATACATGGATATCCTCTCTTCGTTTAGAGAGAGAAAAAATTCTCTCAAATTTCATCCTCTTTCACAAATTCATATCTTTCAGAGGATGAAAGTTTGAGAGATATCTTTTGTTTTTTGTTGTAAATCTTTCGATCTTATTGATCGAACTTTACCTTCCGTTTGCGGATTACAGTTTCGTTTGACGATTTTGCTGTGTTTTTCAAACCAAATTGGGACCAGTTTTTCATGTTCTTTAATCTTTAGAGTAGAGTTTCTGATCTGGTTTGATTTTAATAAAAAACCGATCTTGTTTTGGTCGGTATATGTTTTCTCCTTTTCGCCTACTTTACACAAGACCCCGAAATTCATGTACTGTGTTCTTCATCTTATCATCTGTGTTTGTTTTCCTTCCAAAAGATGTAAAGCTCCATGCTTTATGGTCCATATATTGGACTTCGCGTGGAGTGATCTTTGGTTGTGAATCAAAATGATGGCAGAACTTCAAGGATTTTGGGATCGGATTAAGTAGAATTGAGGTCCGTTAAGGGATGTCTCAGTGAATGATCTGGTTCTTCATCCTTTGGACTCTGTAGTGCTTAATGAAGATGATGATGGTGGATCGTGGTTAGATGATTCGGTGATTAGCGAAGAGGATCGACACAGAAGTACAAACTGAAGTCTGATTGGAGGTGCTAAACGGAGGCGGACTCACGACGGCGAACATACCGGAGACAACGGCAACGCTGGGTTGGTGGTAGATGCATGAACCACTATCTATTTACTTGCCACGTGGCCCTAGACTCAGCTAAAAAGGACATCTGTTTTGTTACGTATACCTTTCATATTCTTCCGTTTGGGCTTTAATAGGCTTCTTTGTACTCATGTGTTTTGCCCAGTGGGCTAATGAAAGGAAACATGTTGACAAAAAAAAAAAAAAATACATGGATATCAGCCAAAAGTGGTCCAGACTAGTCACGTGTCGATCCAGCACTAAAACTCTGTGTTAGTGTTAATTTACACAAAAACTTTCTTCAATCCAATATTAAAAATCACATCATTTTAGCGTAATCAATATTTTCGTGGTGTGACACTATTTAACACACTAAAGCATTATTCACTCCACTGAACCACTGTTCACTTATTTCAACTTGTATTAATAAAATATATAATTAAATAAATGAAAAATAAAAATTAAATACATATAATATTATAAAATAGCTTTTACCATGAAATATGGTGTTGTAGTATGAGAAGAACGTTTTTCTTATTGTTGAAACTACATTAAGATAATGTGATTTCACACTAAAATAATGTTATGGGTTGGAGATGAAAACAATTAAACAAATGTTATTTATCATTTTATACCATTCACGCACTACAATGTATTTTACATATAAAGTCAAAACTCCAAAAATTAATAATGCCAGGACTTCAATAATTTATTAATTTACAGAATTATTAATTTTTAAAATTTCTTATATATATAGTATTGATGTATATTTTAATGTATGTAATATATAGTCGGTTTCATTAATATCTGGTACATTAGATTACATTTAAGAGCGTCTTGCAAAAATGAATCAAAACTCAAAGTCAAACACAAATCTGACTCATGACTTTTTGGGAATTTTCATTTGCCCCGTTCACCGTAAAAGTTTGGATTATTCACGAAAATGTCATTACTTTTTTTGTACTTTTCTTTTGAAAATGAACATTTTACTCTATTATCTTTATTTTCCTCAAGTATTTACAATATTGTCATTACCATGAATACACCAACCACCATGAACAACCAATTTGAAGCTCTTAATGCACTTAAAAATCGTTTTTCACTCCTCATATCTCATTTATTATGCGCTAAAACAACATCTCTTTCACTTTCTATCTATATTCATCTAAAAAATCAAAGATTTTGACTCTAAACTTTTTAAGGTTCATAGAGCCATTCAAGCGCAAGATTCTTGATCATTAACAAGTGGGTCACTTTCATGTTGAACTTCTCTGTGCTTGGAGAAGCTAAGCATTCACTGGTTGAATGTATGAAATTAATATTTTTTTTCCAGATTTGTTTACTAGAAGACTTCTGTATAAGTCTTCTTATCGTATAAGACTTATACGGAAGTCTTCTGGTCAATGCAGATGTTAGTTTTGCAATTGACTTTATGTTTGTTTCTTAGAGACGACTTCCCTGGAAGTCTTCTAATTTTTCTTTGTTAACAAAAAAATCTTGAAAATCTTGAAAAACATCTCGAAAATAAGTCTGGTCAATGCAGACGACTTTATGTCGGTAAGTCTTCTCGGACAAGCAACTTAGTTTTGCAATTGGCCGAATTGTGTCAAAATTTTGACTATCTTTAGAAGATTTACATGGAAGTCTTCCAACATAAGACTTCCGCGGAGTGGAAGTCTTCTCACTCTCGGTGAAAGTCGTATCAAGTTACTTTTACAACTGAAAAATTAAATTAACATATTTAATTTTAGTTAGAAAACCTCCACGTAAGTCTTCCGAGATAATGGTCAAACATGTGGTTACACAGAAGACTTACACCGAGAGATCGAAAGACTTCCTGAAAGTTTTCTTACGAGAAGACTTCCATGTAAGTCTTCTAGAAAAAATCAAAATTCTAATACAGTTCGGTCAATTGCAAAACTAACTTGTTTATCCTAGAAGACTTATAGGAAAGTCTTCTATGGTATTTTCGAGATTTTTTTCAAAAACAAAACTAAGCCCATATTTACAAAGAAAAACTTCCAAAGAAGTTTGTTGTAGAGTAGACTTCCGTGGAAGTCTTTCTTAGTAAATTTTCAAATGCAAAATTGACTTAAAGGGAAGACTTCCTAGAAGTCTTGTGGAAGACTTCAACTTCTACGTCAATGATTAATAAACTTTCATTTTCTCTAAAACTATAAATACTTTTTAACATGTTCTTGTCAATTCATGTATATTAGTCGATATTGGAACTACTGAATGAAATTCATAGCTTAATTGGTTTTAATTATGAGGTTACCAACATCCATGTTTATTAATCTTTCTAGCTAACTCTAGAAGACTATCCAGGTTATATGGTTTAATGTGTCTTCTTAGATCACAAGATATACTTTTTTTTTGTCATCAACTACACAGACTCATACTGACTCTGCAAACCAAACTGGTAGCTCTGCATCCATGTGAACGACGAAAGATGGTTGCTTTCTTGCACTACATGCTAGACTATCCGCCTGTAAATTCTCCGTCTGGAATACATGAATGATCTCTGGGCTGAGGAAACTTGTCTTCAAAATCTTTATGTCTTCCAAATAACTTTCAAACGCCGGCCATTCTTCTGGTTTGGAAACCATCTTCACCAATTGAGAACAATCTGTAGCAAACGTGACCTTAAACTGACGTAAATTCCGCATACAGTCCATTGCCCATATCAGCGCTTCCATCTCCGAGTGCAGAGGTGAGAGACTTTCCCGAATGTTTCTTGCCCCCCCCCCCCATTAATCCCTTAAAACCCCCAAGAGTACTATACCAACTTTGCCCTGAATAAGTCTCCTTATCTTTCCACGAACCATCTATTAAACACCAGCGTCCTATGATTATTGGAAGGTGCATAACCTCCACTTGTTGTGATGTCTGCTGCATATTCAGCACCTGTGCCTCAGCCCACATTGTTGATTATGTTTCCGTCAGATTGAGCGTGTCTCTCAATGTCCAAATTACTAAAAACTTTGTTATTCCTTCCTTTCCAAATGTACCATAATATCCACGCAAAGTGATGATCTTCCATTTTCGGGAGGACTCTCCAAAAAAGATGATCCATATTTGTGAATAGAGAACTAGTGGGGAAAATAGTTGGTTAGATGGTATCTTTTTGATAACACCCAAACTTGACGCGCAGGAGGACATTCAAAAAACACATGATTTATTGATTCCTCTTCAGCTCCGCTTCTAGCACAACATATGTCTCCTTGTATTCCTCTCGCTTTCAAATTTGTCTTCACAGCTATGCACTCTGATACCATTTGCCATAAGAAGTGTTTTAGCTTCACAAGATATGCTTTTTAACTTTCATGAAATTTGAACTTTTAATTTTCACTTAAAATTTGAGTTTTCCGCTTAAATTTTAATTTTTCGCTTAAATTTTCTGCATATATTTTATTTTCTCGCTTTAAATTTCTCTTGAAATTTAAGTCTTCCAAGAAGTCTAGAAGACTTCCCAGAAGTCTTCCGGAAGGCTTCTAGTGAAACTATTATATTTTTGACCTTATGTAATGTTTGATCTGTGAATTTGACTAAGTTTTTTTGAGAATTTGTCTCCCATTGTTGCAGTAAATTTGACTAATTCTTTTGTGTTATTATGTTTTGCTACCGAAGTTGTATCATTAACTAAATATGATAAACAATCAAAATAATAGCATAATGGAAATATATTAGGATTTTCTTAGGAATTTTATTATTTAGATGTATATTGTTTATTTGTTTCTGTTAGGAAAATGTCATGTATGAGTAAATTTAGGATATTTAGTTAAGTTTTCAATTAATGGTATAACATAGACTTTGTATAGTAGATAAGAAAATCTGGCCCTACATTAATAGATTAGATTCTTTATTTTCTCATGTCTTATTATTTGTTTTTATATGCTTATTTTCTATTTAATAATCTATCATTTTTAAGAGGTTGTAATACAAAAAGACTTGGTTTTTAAAATATATTTTTGGCTTTGAAGAAGAAGATTACAACATATTGAATAAGAGAAGCACATTTTCATGTTTAATGATTCATTTGTATCACATTTCTTGTGTTTTTGATGATTCTGAAAAATATTTATTTATTATTATTAGGGATTGATGCGTGAATTTATTTTCAATAATTTAAATATTAGTTATAGTTAAACAAAATTTTAATAAATATTTTTTTCACTAATCATATAATCTAATAATTATAAACTGTCAGAAAAATTCAGACTTAAAAATTACAACTACAGTAGAAACTCTATAAATTATTATTTTAATCTGAGTAATTCACATCCATTGTACAAAAGCATTTTTGATATGAATAATTTAAAATTCTTTCAAAAAAAAAAAACATAAACCGTCCATTTTTAAGAGAATGCATCTATGTTTCTATCTCTCTTCTCATTGAGAAACGTAAGAGCAATTGCATAATCCTTAACTACGCAAACACGTTGATTACATCGTTGCCTAGCTCCAAAACCACTAATCCATTACCAGCTAGCCAAACGCTCGCTCTGATCGCAACTTCACTTATACAACTTTCTACATTTTAGAAAGAGAAATTAGTTATAATGACTCCAATCGTACCTAATATTACTCAACTAACTCTTAAAATATTGTAATTACTAGCATAACACATATACCAAGCAAAAGTACATAAAACCCAACCTAGTTTTCAGTAATCACAAGTTTGCCATTAAAGTATTATTAGGGATATAATTTAAAAAAAAAAAAACAAACCCTTTCACGGGTGAAGAGGAGACACTATAAGAAAACACGCCTGTTGCGACGGAAATTTATGAGAAAAAATTTTCCATGCAAATTTGCAATAAATTTGCAACGGAATAGCAATAAAAAATAAAATCCTCGCAAATCTCTTGCACATTTGCGACGAAAACTTTTCCTCGCAAATTTGCAAGAGATTTGTGAGGGAAGTAAAAAAAGTCCTCACAAATTCTCGCAAATCTCTTGCAAATTTGCGAGAAAACATTTCTCGCGCAAATTTGCAAAATTTTTATCTATCTATCTTGTTTCCTCCCAATTTCCTCGCAAATTTGCAATGAATTTGCAAAGAACAAGCATGATATATACATTTTTTCATAAAATCAAATAAAGTTAATAAATAAAATATTTAATTAATAAAAATATTTTAATTAATAAATAAATATTTAGTGTTTAAAAAATGCATCAATAAATATTTTTGGAAATTTAAACAATATCAGGCAACTAAATATTCATGAGAAAAATATTTTCAGACACTTGAACTAATATTACGAAGTACTAAACATCAAAATTCTATAATTATATAATAAATACCTGTCAAATTTCTAAAAAAAACTTAAAATCATGTTAATTATTATTTTTTGAAACAGCAAATAAAAATATATATTAGTCCACCAAAACCCCAAACGAAACCCTAAAGTCACTGACTTATGAATTTGCAAGGAATTTGCAAGGGACCCTCGTAAGTCTGCGAGAGAATCTAAACGCTCGCACATTAGCAAGGGATTTGCATTGGATCCCTCACAAATCCTTTGCAAATTTGCGAGAGATACAATTTCCCTTGCACATTTGCAAGGGATTTGCGAGCGATTTGTTGCAATTTTCTTGCAAATCCATGTTTCCAAACTTGAACGGTTTGGGTTTCATCAAGGATTTTGGTGTCGGATAACACATTTTATTGAATCATTTAATGTATAAAATGTACGTCGAAAAATATTTTCAGAAATTTAATTAACTATAGTTATGAACTTAAGTCCCAACACTTGATTTGTTATTACAAGTAATTAACATCAAACCCTTATAACTTATATAACTCATATAGGTCAAATAAATTTCTGGAAAATGTTAAACATATTTTCACGTTAATTATTTGTTTTGACCCGAATCACTTAATATATATAGTCTATTGAAACATAACAAAATCCCAAACGAAACGCTAAAATAAATCCAAAGCTGTAATCTTTACATACTATAACCTAAAATCTTAAAATAAACTCAAAATTTTCTCATTTAATCTTAATCTATAACTTCCAAATACACTAACCTTAAATCATTGAAAAAACTCTATACCCTAAACCCTTGAAATTTCAAACATAAATCATATATAGACTGAATATAAACTTAAATCTAAACTTTAAAAACTAAATCTTAATCACAAACCTTCATATACAAACTCTAACCCTTATAATCTCAAAATTCAACCCCCTAAATCATAAACATAATACTTAACCTTCAAACATTATAAAAAAAAAATCACCAAACTCTAAGTTTCATTTATAAATCTATTTATTTCAAATATTAATCCTACGTGTTTATTAAATGAATTGTTAGTTAAAATGCCAAAAAAACTTAATTAAAATGTTCTTAAACACAATCACCAAAAACACAATCATTCTGATAGTCACATTCTTCCCCACGACCATTACCCCTTTACATACATACAAGTATTGTGTTTGATTGGATGGTAAAGAATAAAAAAAGAAGATAAAATATGATTGGTTGATAAAGATGTGGCAAGGATTGACTCAAACTAATCTTAACCGTTGATTGTATCATCCATCTAATGGACATAAATCATATGTGGCAAGGATTGACTCAAACTAATCTTAACCGTTGTGCGTTATCTCTCTCTGCAACAGTCGATTGCTTCACCTCCCTCACCGGGTTTCACCTCCTCACCACCACCACTGGTATCTCTCTTCGTCTTTCTCTTCTCTGGCTTCACCTCTAGCTATTTCTAATTGTAAATTTTTTGTTTTGTTTACAGAACTGAGAAAAACAGGGATAAAACATGAAGGATAAGTGGTAGTGTGACGGAGCAGACAGTAAAGAGGAGGACGGCGGCAGAGAGGAACCACCACCACCTTGAAAAAGTCTTATGTGGATGGTTTCTTCTGAAACAGCGGCGGAGAGAGGAGGCGTGAAGAACTCGGGGTGGCGATGGAGTTATGTGAAGGTGGTGAGCTTTTTGCTTAGATTGTAGCTCTAGGTGATTCTTTGGATTGACGATTTTCTTCAAGCCAGATATGGATTCAGATTCTGTAGCCCTAATCCCTTTTAGATATAGTTTCTTTAACAACTGTATATTGATATTTGTGTAGATTTAAGAAGAGGAAGAGAGAGAAGAAGAAGAAGAAGAAGAAGAAGAAGAGGAGGAGGTGTGAACGGAGTAGAAGGAGACGAGGCACAGACATAACCGGACTGGAAAGAGGCGACGAGGAGATGTGACCGGAGTGGAAGGAGACGAAGCAGAGACCTGACCGGAGTGGAACGAGACGAGGCGGAGACCTGGCCAAAGTTACCCCGGTGGTGGTTCGCCGCTGCGCCGCTGTCGTCAAAGTCACGCCGGTGGTGGTTTTGTATAATATTTGTATATACACATGTATTTAGATTTGTATTTGTACGTATATTTTTAGTTTAATAAAATTTATATTTAAAATGATTGCAATTTTTTATTTGATTTTTTTTTTTTTTTTTAAAAAAAAATTGCGAGGAAACTGTGTTTGGTTGTTCTATTGCAAATTCGCGAGGAACCATATTCCATCGCAAATTTACGATGATTTATTTTCCGTCGCAATTTTGCGAAGAACCATATTCCGTCGCAAATTTGCGAGGAGCTATTTTCCCTTGCAAATTTGCGAGGAAATTGCGAGCGTTTTTCATTTGCGAGAACGGATTTGCGAGGAATATGTTTCCCTTGCAATTTCCATGTAAATTGTGATTTGCAAGGGAATTGCGAGGATTTCTTCCCTTGCAACATATGTATTTTCTTGTAGTGAGAGCTCGTTGCCAACAAACCTAAAATCAGGGTCATATCTGCATCTTGCATCTCTGTGACATCCACCTTCGTTATCTCCGACTTCAAATCCGCCTCCTCCACACTATCTTGCCGTCATCTGATCCATTTTTCGCCAATATAAAAAAAATATTTGAAAATTTTAATTCAATATTAGAGATTTTCTCATTTTTTTCAATTTTCAATTTTACTTTGAAGTTCAATTTAAAAATACATATATATTCTGAAAATATTATTTTAAATCCTAAACCCTATCTCCAAATTTAAACCATAAATCTAGATTAATTAACTTTAAATGTACAAGAGTGTGTATTTAATCTAAAGTTTGAGGCGATATGATTTTTAGTGAGCTTTTAGATGATGACCCGATGTTTTTCATATTTGAATAACATCAGATTTGTCATTTTAATACAAATCACCTTAAATTCTCAATTGAATACACTCCCTATTTCATGGGGTTTAGTCTCATGTTGCTATCCTTATTTTGGCGAAAAATGGATAAGATGGCTATTACATAAGAATTTTTGGTTTAGTTAGTTGTAAATTATGAACTATATAGAACCAAGAATGTAATTTAGATGGCTATTACATAAGAAATTGTGGTTTAGTTAGTTGTAAATTATGAACTATATAGAACCAGCTTTAATTTCTATCGATTTAAGTTTGGCTTACTCAAAAACCAGATTTTTGTTTAAAAGTCTGCCACTTCGTAAATACAAAAATCTGTTACAAATTTATATAAAGCGTCTGCCGCCAAAAACGGCAATTTCAAAAATCTGCCACCAAATGAATACAAAAATCGATTGCAAATTTAAATCAAGTAAACATATCTATCATAAAAATTTATGTCTATTAATGATAAACATATATGTCTCAAAACTTTGACTACTTTGGAAAAAGGATGATTTCAACAAATCGGTTACTACATATGACAGATTAAAATAGATAAATCTATCAAAAATCTTAAATCGGCCACAAAAATCTGCCAGTTTAAAAACATCTGTCGTAACAGAAAAGTCTGCTACCAAATACATGGCAGATATAAATTTTACAACGGTTTAATTTAACAGATTTATATTACGATAGATTTGTTTTTCGTTAAACAAATCTGCCGACAGAATTTTTTAATAATTTTAAATAGAACTTTTGTAATATTATTTTTTTATCATAACTATAGTCAGAGGTATTTTTGACCATAAAATATTTTTGATAACTTAAAACTTTTAAGAGTTATTCTAGTAATTTCTAAACTAATTTGAGTTATTCTAGTAAACTTCCCTAGTAGAAAATGTTTGTCGAGCGGGCCTTGTGGTCCAGTGGTAGTGGACGGGCCTTGGATGCATATACATTCTTGGTTCAATCCTCTTGCCACGGAAACTAATTCACATTATTCTGCTTACCACGGATGAGGATATGTCCGTATAAAAACCCGGGAGAGGGCATGTCGTTGGCTGCATTTCCCACCCGATGGTTAGGTCTGTATCTTTAATAGATCCGGGTTTAACCCTTTTCTTTTTCAAAAAGGAAAATGTTTGTCTTTGTAAACAATTAACATCAAACAGTTTTACACGATTTCCTCAAAGAATCAGATCACATACAATACAACATAGACAACAACTGAAATTTACTACTTACACATATCTCTCTGCACACTATGTTATATTCAAAAAGAAAACTAAATTATAATCATAAACAATTTATAATCTTTATCTTTCTCAACTAATCTAATTCACTCTTCTCACAATACAAAGCAGAAGCCATGGCAGAAACATTTGAAAGCTCCGATTAAAGAACAACAATAGCTAATTGGTCTTCTTAGAATCATTCAAAAAAAAACTCTGCATACAGATCCATCCCTCAACGTAATCACCACTTTCGTTATCAACGGTCTCATTATCCTTGTAAAGAATAAATATGAAAGTTAATGAGCGCTTCCGTGCATAGAATAAATACGAAAAGAGACAAAAGATCTTTTCTACGTAGTTCCTTCTTTGAGACAAAAATACCTCTAAAATGGCTATTCATGAGGACTTTATGCTTGACTGATGAAACACACCACATAATCCAACTAATCTATATTGTGAGAAGCCCATCTTTTTCATTGCTACTCTAATGAGATCCCCGTTTTGTAATTTTTTTCAGCTTTTCAAAAAATAACTAATACAACACAAATAGCAATAAAATATTTAGAAGTTACCATTAAAATTTATCAAAATATAGTTATTGTTATTTAAAATAAAATACATTAACATATTTTAATTATTATATTTCTTTAAGAAACATATAGTGTACTAAAAGATAAATCATATTATATGTATAAATTCTACAAAATTAAAAATACTACAAATTTTGAAACTATTTATAAAGTTTTCTTTTATAAAATATTTAAAAAATTTAAAACTTAAATGGAAATTTCCTTTTTTAAATTAATAAAATATATTGTATTAATATAATTTTTAATTATTGTTTAATGTGTCTAATAATTTTACTTATAATTTTAAATGATTTTTTAAAGTGTCCAATAATTTTATTTATCAAAATTAATAACTATTTTTTTTACAGTTAAATATAAATATCTGATTTATTTTACAGATATGATACAAAAATAAATGATTACATTATTGTTTAAACGATATCATATGTACAAAAACAGGTATGAGAATTATATCTTTATAAAAATATTATTTATTTAATTATTTATTTATTAAAATGTAGAACTTCTTTTTTTGTCAACTTAAAATGTAGAACTTCTTACAAAAAGAAAATCGATTTTATATTAAAAGCCCACAAAATTTTCTTTTTGGTATTTTTTTCATAAATGGGTTAAAAAAATTTAAAACTGTTTCCCCTAAATTCTAGGAAATCTATTTATTAAAAAGATTGATTGGCAAATCAAATGATTTTTATAAAAACTAAAGTTATGTGGGATGTGGGCTTGTTTTTTCTAGTTATAAAATAAAAATTATATGACAATATTCACTTCTGATGAAACAAACATTTCTAAGACAAAATTATGTCTCATAGCTACCGAGTGATCCTTAGGTCGTGAGTTCGAGCCTCTCTCACCCCAATATTATTTCCTTTCTACAAAAAGATGTTTCAGACTTGAAGAATAATAAACTTGTCCATAACTCAAATTTATCGAATATTTATCTAGTATAATAATAAACTAGTGTATTTTATTATAAATTGATAGATTTAAAGTATATTTAATAAAATAATTTGTAAAAATTTTATTCAAATTTTTATCTTTTTAGTAGCAATTAATAACTTTCGTTTACCTAAGTCACAATTTTTAAATTTAACCGAATTCACTTTTGGTTTTACCAGCAATGTGGTTCTTATCTTATTAATTAGTTTGTTATACAACTATAAAAGAACTTAGATTAATTCATATTATGTTATTTTTTTCGTTATTTTTTATTAACTAAATTAAATATTATCTGAAACAACATGTTATTGGGTTAAAATTTGATTTGAATACGAAATTTTTGGCGTATTCCAAACGTAGCAATTCCTATACACAACCAGTATCTTAACTTCTGGAATTTAGCTATCTTTACCCATAAAAAAAAAAAGAATTCTGATAAGTGTTAACTATGATTGGATATGTCTATACAGAATATAGCACCCAAAAAATTGTCTGTTTATACATAATTTTTTTTTCTGATAACTATGATCAGGCGATGTATTCCAAATGCACATTTATATGCATAAGTAATAATAGGAAAATATTCTTCCACATGCTGCCTATGACTCTAACTTAGGAATATACTTTCATTTTTAGGAAAATCAACAGTGTCCCTGTGAATGTGCTGTTTAATCAAATGGCGAACACAAGAATGTTTTGTCTTAGTTTTCGCCACGGCATAAAACAACATATGGTTAATGTTGTTATTCTATCACCATTCATATTCAAATTCCCATAACATATATTATTGAAAGTTCTAAACTCTTAGAATTAAACAGCTTTTTAAGAAACTTAAAGGACAAGTAATTTATTTTAAATATATAAATAAATATTTAAAAATATATTTACAGAAATAAACCTTATGGATTTGAGATGCAGAATATATTTTAGGAACTGAAGGAAGAAGTTTGATGTTGTCCATGAATGAATTTTCCAGAATTTCTATTTTGATAAAATATATTTGGTATCAAAATATAATACTAAAACATCCATCGGCATCATGGAAGAGACGGCAACACAGATGTGATCTCTTTGTTGTATGGTGATATTTGTACAATCACTGAAAATTGGTATTCCCAATCTTTATTTCTTACGATTAAATCAATGTATCTGACTAAGAATATATATAGATCTAAATTGGATTAAACCAATATAATACAACAAAAAGAATTGATGTTTCTAATGCGACAAAGATTTATGGATCACAAGAAAATCAATAGAGTTGATACTCTATTAAGAGTTGGGCATCATTACTCGTTAATCGTGTTAAACTCTACGTTCGACTCTTATCCACCTTGAAAAGTTAAGTATTTGGCGTTGTAAAGACAAGTAATAAGTTAGAAAAATTTCATTACTTGCAAGGCCAAGTCAAGTATCAAGTATCATTATATTTTTTAATATTACTTAACTCATTAATGTCCCATCACTTGATACTTTTTACATATTTGTTACTTGTCAATAATACTTGTCTTTTACTTACATTTATGGTTGGACACAAATACTCATTACTCATTTTATACTTGTTACTTGTTTTGTATCGTCTTGACTTTTCAAGTACTTGTCATGATCAGTCGAGTATTTAATGTTAACTTGAAGAATAGAAATGGAGTGAAAGGAGAAATATGTAGTAGTTTGGGTCTAGTGCAAAGAGAGGGCAAATTTTACAAAGATTGTCTGTCAAGCTTCAGGAGGGTCTTAAGAAGTCAAGAAGTGATCCTATGGCTGTGGAAGATTGGGTTTAAGTCCAGGAGGGACTTAGACACCATTTGGAGAATATTTGGTTGAAACAGTAACTCCAAAGTTACCACAGTAACTTTGGAGAGTTACCACATTAAGAGAACACATAACCCTTAAGAGAAGAAGATAAAACTTTTAAAAGAAGAAGACAAAGGATAGGCTGACGAGTGACAGGCTGGAAAGGAGAATCCCTTGCTGTAAAATAAAAGCAAAATGAGACCATGTATCTAGCAAAAGAAGTGGGCAGATTCATGGGAGCCTTTAGCTAGCCAATAAGGAGCCAGCCTTCCCTTGACCAGATTCAAATGGACCAATTATCCATCAGGAAGAGCACAGCCACGACCAAGACCATCTTTCCATCTCATTCATCCATTTAAATTCAAGTTATAACAGCCCTTAGATTTAGGTTTATGATTGCAAGTTGTAAAGAGCATATATAAGCTCATAAGTGATGTTTTGTAACTTTTAAGTGAGTAAGGGGGATTTCCCCTCCTCCTTCATAATCTCATGATACTTTGTCTCTCTACACTCTCTATTCTCTCATTCTGAATCTCTATACACGTTTTCAGACTTGTTACCAATCTCTTAGACACATAAACACTCTTTAGTCTCTGTTCTTCTCAAATCGCTCCCAAGCTCTCTCTCTCTTTACCCATTTGGGTTTCACACACACATACAACCTGAGTAATCCTAAAATCTCATATTTAATAGCAAAATTTAGATACTTACAAGTATATTTTTTTTAACGAAGATATTTACAAGTATAAAACAAGTAACAAGTTTTTAAAAAAATTAGTTGTTTGGCGTGCAAAGTAACAACAAGTCAAATACAAATTTAAATTTTTATTACTCATGCAAGGTAAATCAAATATCTGAGTGTTCGCCTTAAAACCGACTTTTCAATGAGAATCATCTTCTCACTCTATTTCATGAGTTTTGTTGTTTTTCTCATCATCTTACCTATTTTATTTGTATTTTTATTTTTATTGTACGTCATTGTAAAATTTCTTACAATATCATTAATAAAGTTAAGTTTTTATATAATAAAACCTTATGGGTTCATTCTCACTCCTTAAAAATCTGCAATATGTAATGCATATAGTTTAATAAATCATCTTTTGGCAAATAATAGTTAATCTTATTATATATAGCTTGGTTCTTCAAAGTTGCTAATTAACCTGATCGCGACACATGAAAATTATATATTTTATGATTGTAACATGTGTTAATCTATCTCGTAATTAAAAATATATATACTAAGATATTAATAAAAACAAATTTTATTAAAAAGTAATTTAAATATTATTTAATACTAATTTTCTTTTTATAAAATCCTAATCAAAAGATAATTGCAAAAAACTATTTGATAATAATTTTTCTTATAATATTGTGACATGTGTTTAAATATACAATGATTAAACATATATATAATAAGATAATAAAAACGCATTTTGATAAAACTACTTTTAAAAATTATTTAATAGTAAAAGTGCTTTTTTAATAATTTAGTAGTAATTATTTTCGAAATTTTATTTTTACAAAATCCTACAAAAAAATTTGAAAACCATTTATTTAATAGAATTTTCTTTTTCTAAAAACTTGGTTCTTCAAAACTGTTAATTAACATGATCCCGACACATGTCAATTATATATTTTAAGAATGTGACATGTGTTAATCTATATCTCATAAATAAAAATATACATATTAAGATATTAACAAAAGTTAATTTTATTAAAAAGTAATTAAAATATTATTTAATAGAATTTCCCTTTTTTAAATCATAATCAAAAGATAATTGCAAAAGACTATTTGATAATAATTTTCTTTATAATATTGTGACATGTTTTTAAATATATAATAATTTAAAATATATATAATAAGATAATAAAAAACAAATTTTGATAAAAACTACTTTTAAAAATTATTTAATAGTAAAAATATTTTTTTTTTAAATATTTTGTAGTAATTATTTTATAAATTTTCTTTTTTTAAATCCTAAAAAAATATTTGAAAACAATTTTTTCATATAATTTTTCTTTTCTAAATTTTAATGAAAATATAATTATAAAATATTATATTGAGTTTGGTTCTTCGAAATTGCTAATTAACATGATTGTGACACATGTCAGTTATATATTTAGAAATGTGATATGTGTTAAACTATCTCATAATCAAAAATATATATACTAAAATAATGAAAATGATCTTTCTTAAAAATTAATTATAAATATTATTTAATAGTCTTATTATTATTATTAGTATTTTTTCTAAAAAACTTGGTTGTTCAAAGTTGCTAATTTACATGATTGTGACAATGTTAGTTATATATTTGAAAATGTAATATGTGTTAAACTTTTTCATAATCAAAAATATATATACTAAAATAATAAAAACGATTTTTTCTTAAAAAATAATTATAAATATTATTTCATAGTCTTATTATTATTATTATTTATTATAATGTTTGTTTTAAGAGATACTAAAGATAGAGAATTATAAAAGATAAATATTAACTTTTTAAGAAAAAATGTTAAACAAAAACGAATTATAAAATCCTACAAGTACAATAAATTATTTAGTAAACACATGAATAAAAACTAACTTTTAAATCAGTAATATTACTTTCTTAAAAGCCTAATTAAAAGAAAATTTTAAAGTACTCTTATTATTGTCTTATAAGTAATTAACTTTTTTTTAATAGATAATTTTGAATGTTAAAAAAGTATGACCAAAAATGGCTACAAATATTTCAAATCTATATTTAGGTTTAAGCTTCCATATATTATTTTTACAAAACACAATAGTATTTTACATGAAAAGTATTACCTTAGTATTTTCTTTTAATTTCTTGATACAACTCAATTTTTTATTATCCTTATTACATCTTATGATTCTAACATATTTTTTTATTTTGATGTTGTTATCGTACATGAGTATGTGTGAATATGATGGATATGTGTTTGTACGTATAAGACAAAATATATAAATAATAAAGAGATTTTTTTCTATTAAAAATAAAATAGTTGTATAAAAATCTAAAATAAAAATTAATTATAAAATAATTAATTTCCTTTTTAAAAGTCTAAATAAAATAAAAATGTAAAAATAATCTTATTTTTCTTATAATTAACTAACTTTAATTTTTAATAATTTTTTGTTAAAAAAATATAAACCAAAATTAACTTCAAATATTTCACCTGATATGATTGTAACATGTGTCAATTAAAAAAATAGATTATGAATGTGTCAATAAAAACTGTCATTATGTGAAAATAACTTTTTTTTTCCCCTAAAATCCTAAATAAAAGAGATTTCTAAAAAAAAAAAAAAAAATTTCTAATCTTAACCAATTAATTTTTTTTGTTTTTTTTTAAAAAAAATTAGTGATATTGGAAAAAATGAATTTTCAAAATGGCAACTTTTAAAAATAGTTAATATTAACTGGAAATAATTGTTTGATAGAAATTTAATTTTTTCTAAATCCTAGAAAAAATATAATTGTAAAAGATTCCTTAAAAACTGTACAAGAATATTTGATAGTTGTTTTTATTTTTAATATAAAAAATCTTAAACAAAAAAAGTTTGTATCATATATTTAAGTCATAACCAAAAGAGAATTGTAATAGTTTTAAGAGAGTATTTGATGATGAACATGATACTAAAAATTATTTAATTAACAAAAGAAGTCTAAAATTAGTATTGATACGAATTGTAAATTTTCTTTATTAATAACTAAAAGGAATTATTTGATAGATATTTTTTTCTCAAAATTCTACAGAGAAGATAATTGTAATAGGTTATATGACACCCTTGTTCGGAAACTCGCTAGGTGATACGCGTGTAGCACACACGGGCCTAGCGATTTTTTGAAAAAGCGAAAAAATGGAGTTATACTCGGAGCGGAATTTTTTATATTTTAGTATGTATAATATCAAATTTTAAATAAATATAATACAATTTTTGTGTATAATACATGTTTATGAAAGATATTTGATAATTTGATACTAAAATTCAAAGTAAACGCGTATATATAAAGTAAATTTGCATTTAATAACAATTGGTTTAGCCTCGTCTGGTGGTTTGTGTCTTCCGTGTAGCTCCTGCATGTGACAGGTTCAAATTGCGGCAACTGCCCTTTTGGCATTTTATTATTTTTAGGTTTAATGAAAGTAAAATTACCAATTCACCCTCGTCTTCAACTTTCTTCTGCGATTTTCCAGATCTAACACGCAGCCGCCTTCAAGTTTTCCACGATTTCACCATTTTAAGAAGCTATTCTTGTCGGATTCAACTTAGTATAGAATATCTATAAGGTATAATCTGATTTCTTCCTAAAAACTTTGATATTTTCATACTTATCAGATTTGGACAAATCGTTTTTACAAAATTATGCGGCAACTGCCCTTTTGGCATTTTATTATTTTTAGGTTTAATGAAAGTAAAATTACCAATTCACCCTCGTCTTCAACTTTCTTCTGCGATTTTCCAGATCTAACACGCAGCCGCCTTCAAGTTTTCCACGATTTCACCATTTTAAGAAGCTATTCTTGTCGGATTCAACTTAGTATAGAATATCTATAAGGTATAATCTGATTTCTTCCTAAAAACTTTGATATTTTCATACTTATCAGATTTGGACAAATCGTTTTTACAAAATTACGCGGCGATTTCTCTATTTCTCCAGCTAACGCGTTCACTATACGGCTCAGCGCCTAGACATACCGATCACCTCCATTTCGCCACGGTGACCTTCCGATGTACGTTTAATTGGACGAGTAATCAGCAACTCGGCTGAGTTTTAGAACAAGGTATGACACTAATTTTCTTTTTCTAAATCTTAAACAAAATTCTAAAAGAGTATTTAATATTATTTTTTAAAATTAAAAATAAAAAGAAGATTTATAAAATATAATGTTTTCCTTTTTAAAAAAATCCTAACAAAATAAAATTTTAAAGAATTATTTAATAAAACATTAAATTAATACATAAAAACATGTATAATGTTGTCATTGACTCGATTCGTGTATTTGAGTTTCATTTTTTTTTACTTTTCATTCATTTTCTTATTTCGGGTTGTGTTCAGTTTAAACGTTTAGATATAGTGTTTTATCTAATCCTAGGTACAAAGTTTATAACAATTCATCTATGTACCATGACTATAAATACAAATATTAACTTAAACTTATGTGTTTTTTTTTTTTGACAGCAAACATTTACAAACTCATGTTGACTCTGTAAACCAAATCGGTAACTCCGCATCCATGTGAACGACGAAGGACGGTTGTTTCCTAGCACTGCGTCCTAAGCTATCCGCCCGTAGGTTCTCCGTCCGGGGTACATGAATGATGTCTGAGTTGAGGAAACTTCTTTTTAAGAGCTTAATTAGATCTCGATCCGCGCAACCGCGCAGGTTTTTGTTTTTATTTATTTTTATATAAATATTTTGTTTTCAATTCTAAATTGGTATATATTATAATATATATGTGTCTATAAATTTTTAAAACATAATAAGTTTACGATATATTTTTTCATTGAATAGATTGTTTCAAACTTTCACATGTATTTGTATCTTTTTCTATATATATATTTTCGGATTATTATTTCATTATTAAAATCGTAACTATATATATAAAAATTGGTCAAATATTGTTTTATTGTCATATTCAAAGATATTGTAACATTTCAGAAATTTAGAAAGTTTTAAAAAAAATAACTTTTCTTCATAGATTTATGTTATCGAGTAAATAATTAAACATTTAGTTTTTGTTTAATTTTAAAAATAAACTATATAGTTTAAAATTTGTTTTCATTGGTTTAAGGTAGTAAAGATTAATCATTGTTAGATAATATGATTTTTGTTAATTAAAAAAAATCATTATAATTTTAAAAGTTAACATCAACAAATATTTAAATATTTAACATATGGAGGTATAGTATTACAACATTAAATTATATCTATTTAATTTATACTATCTATAAATCCAATGAATTATCTATTGTTTAAATCCAATTATTAATAGCCCAATAAAAATTTATGGTAGACCCAAAATTTAAATGATAAGATTATAGATTAAATGTAACTTGACTTTCTAGGAATATGTCCATTAGGTCCATTTTTAAAAAAAATCACACATGAATCAAGGTTGTGACTTCTGTTTTAATATATAAGATATCTTCCAGATAACTTTCAAATGCTGGTCATTCTTCTAGTTCCGAAACCATCTTCACCAATTGAGAACAATCCGTTGCAAACGTTACTTGAAACTGTCTTAAATTCTTCATACATTCTATTGCCCAAATTAATGTCTCCACTTCCGAATGAAGGGGTGAGAGACATGCCCTTACATTCCTCGCCCCTAATAAACCATCAAAACCCGGCAAAGTGCTATACCAACCTTGCCCTGAAAATAAATCTTTATCTTTCCATGATCCATCTATGAAGCGCCATCGTCCTGGCGTCGCTAGTGTGGGACTGGTCTGTACCTGATGCCCCCCTCGTTGGGTCATTTACTATATGTGCCTCAGTCCAAAGTGATGACTCCAATTCTGCTATTTTAAGTGTTTCTCTCGGATCAATATCCAGATTACTAAAAACTTTGTTATTCCGGCCTTTCCATATATACCATAATATCCATGTAAATTGGTGATCATTCATCTTTGGATTGACTCTCCAAAAAAGATGATCCATATTAGCGGAAAAAAAATGATAGGAAAAATATTGGGATGCAATGGTATCTTAGATAATGCCCACACTTGACGTGCTGGAAGACATTAAAAAATACATGGTTTATTGATTCCTCCGGATCTCCACATCGAGCACAACATATATCCCCTTGTATCCCTCTTGATTTTAGATTTTTCATTACTGCAATACATCTTGAAAGAAGTTGCCATAAGAAATGCTTTATCTTCGGGGGCACCGCATTTTCCAGCAGAAAGCTTTTAGTGTATCCACTGTGGGACCATAAAATTCTGGTGGTTTTTCCTTGCGAGGATTGACCCGTTCCACATGATAACCTGATTGGACCGAGTATTTCTCATTGTTAGTAAAATGTCATTCATTCCTATCCTCCATCGGATTTCTACTTAATGAAATACTTTCAATAATTTTTACATCATGATGATCCACTAAAGCCCTGATTGCCTGTAAATTCCAAGTTCGGGATTCCGGATTAACGAAGGAATCCACTGCGTACTATGTGTAAAAATGAGTTTTAATTATAAAATAAATCTCAAACAACATACGCAAAAAAAAAAAAAAATCATAAAACTATAATAAAATGATTTATTATTTTATAGTTTTTATTAAATTAAATGATTTATTATTTTATAATTTTTATTAAATTAAAGCATTACATAACAACGGACTCATATCTTGTATAATATAAAAATCACTAAAAAGCAAAAAAAGTAAAAAAAAATTGCTCGATAAATTGGAAGTTCGTTAGTTGGTTCTCTCGCGAAGACTTGTGTTAGAAACAGCGGCCAAGTGATCTCTCTCTGTCTTTTTCTCTTCGGTGCTTGAGAAATCACACTGCAATGCAAAGCTGAAACATCTCTTGTCTTTCTTGAAAGCCTTTTCAGGTTACCAAATCTCTCTCTCTCTTGCTCCTTCTCTTAATGCCGGTTTTAGGTAATTCACGTTCTGTGTTCTCGTGGGTTTTGCAAAACGTTAGTGGTAAATGCCCTCCTTTATTACATGGAGTATCCATCTTTTGTAGAATTCGTGTTTTCACGTTGTCTTTATGCGACAAAAGATCTCAGCTTTATCTTCTATTCCAGTGGTTGACTACGACTCTTATTGTTTCGTCTTTATCTCTTTACATGGGTTTATAGGATCATTGTCCTTGTTGATGTTTGGGTTCCCTATATATAATGTTCTTGATTCTGGGTCTCTCTTTTCACGCTTTTGATGCGGCGTTTCTTGGATCTTTTGATGCTCCGCTCTGAAATAGTTGAGGTTAAAACGTATCGCACTTTATCTTTGATTTTCTCACAAATAGATTGCAATTTCTCTTTTGACTGAGTCTCCAGACATGGGTTTGATTTCAGTGATTTTATATCTTCAAGTGTTTGGTGTTTAATGTAATTTTTGCGTTATCTATTTTATATGATATTACCGGAAACTTTTTGCCTTAGCCTTTGGTATGTTCTTGAAGGTGTTTGTGCAGACAGTTCTTATGATGGTTGAAGAAAACAATCCTATGGAAGGTGGTTCTTGTGAGGAAGAATTTGCCTGTGGTGATCCCAAAGTTGATATACGTGTTGGGGATGAATATCAGGCTGAGATACCTCCTATGATCTCTGATCCAGAGAACCCCCCTCTAGCTTCAGATGATCTTGGCTCTGGTTCCTTTGTGGTTGGACTACCTCTCCAAGTAACGTGGATAGACACCAAATTTAAAGATAGACAAGGGCTTGGAGATGACCATGTCGACATGAGCGAGTCTCTCAAATCTCTGAAAAATAAACGAAGCCGCAGGAACACGGGAACAAAGCAGCGGAGGATGACTCTTGAAGCTGTGCCGGAGACACCATCGAGTTCTTGGGATGATCTGGAAGTAGATGGCTTTGTTCTTGGTTTATATACATTCGGGAAGAACTTCACTCAGGTGAAGAAGCTGTTAGAGAGCAAAGAAACAGGAGATATACTTTCGTTTTACTACGGAAGGTTCTACAAATCTGCTAAACACAAGATTTGGTCTAACTCACTCAAGAAGCAAAGCAGGAAATGTATACAAGGCAAGAAGCTCTATTCAGGTTGGAGGCTACAACACCTGTTGTCCCGTTTGATTCCCAGCATCACAGATGAATCTCAGAAAAAGAAGCTTGTGAATGTGCGTCTCTCTTTTTTTTTCTTTTTTTACATTGAAAATGTGTGAATATGTTTTTTTAACAAAGGTTAACACCATTAAACAGGTTTCAAAGTCATTTGCTGAAGGGAATATATCTCTGGAGAGATACATTATTGGAGTGAAAGAACTAGTAGGTCTCCAGTCTCTTGTAGAAGCCGTAGCGATCGGTAAAGACAAACATTTAACAGTCCTAACAACGGAACCAGTGAAATCGAAACAGTGGTTCACAGTCTCCTCTGCTGGTTTAGGTGCATACACTTCACTCACATCTGAGGAAATAATAGAAAAACTTGATGGCGGTTCCCGTCTAACCAAAGCCCGTTGCAATGATATCTTTTGGGACGCTGTGTGGCCGCGTTTGCTAGCCAGAGGGTGGCATTCTGAGCAGCCAAAGGACACCAAATCTAAAGACAACATCGTCTTCCTCATCCCTGGGGTAGAAACGTTCTCTAGACGGAAACTCGTTAAACAGACTCATTACTTTGATTCCATCGCTGAAATTCTCAAAAAAGTTGTTGCCGAGCCTGAGCTTCTTGAATTTGAGACAGCAGACATCAGACCTTCCAGTGAAGAGACTAATTACCAACACACTAAGCACCGTTACCTCAGGTCTCCAGACGCTTGCTCTAATCATATGAAGTTCACTGTTATGGACACTACTAGTTTGGCTTCAGGAGGCAAGTTGTGCGCATTTCGAGAGTTGAAGAATCCTGATAACAGCCCTTCTGTGGAAAGATCCCAAATGATGCCGTTGGAGCAAGCCAAGTTTTCTGGTGAATGTAAATGGGAAAAGAAGGGAATGAAGAAACTGGTGGAAGAGCCGGTGAGGTTCATGATTGTGGATACAAGTGGGCAGTCATCAGGGATAAGGAGACGGAGACATTTGCCCGATAATGAGAACCAATCAGGTAACAGTACAGGTGTGACTTGGGAGTATCCTAAGCTGTCTGGTGAGACTTTGGAGAATGTTGGGTCAAAGAAGAGGTCTGTCCGAAAATCATCCGAATCTTTTCCTTTGACTAAGCGAAGGCGGCTCAGTACATGTGTAAGGAAAGATATAGAACGTTTTGGTCAAAGTTCGAAGTTATCGGTTGAGTTGATGAACATCAAGACTGAGAAATCAGAAGAAACTGAACCAAATGGGTTATGTTCACTGGAGAAACAACAACAAGAGAACTCAAATCGGTTGTGTTGGGACAAAAAAAGCTCTTCAAATGATCTGGAAGCTTCTCAACAGCACGAGAAAACCTATTCAGCTTCCTTCCATGCCAGGCTCAAACAAGAGGACTTGTCTTTCCACTCATCAAACTGCATCAATAAAACAAGAAGAAGAGGAAGAGCTGAACCAACAGACAAACACATATATTCCAAGAAGGCAAAGCACAAGAAAGAGGCCGTTGACGACTCGTGCTCTTGAAGCTCTTGAATCGGGATTTTATACAGCAAAGAGCTTGAAAAGTACATCTAAACCGATAAAACGCGAAAGGTCTACAAGGATCAAGCACTCAGCCAAAGCAACTCAAAGTGAGTCAGACAATGGTTTTGTTGTAGAGGAAACCACATCAAGTAAACCAGAGGATTTTGAACGGAGCTTTCTTGCGGATAAAGCAACAAACGTGAGTAAGCCTGTAGAGCAAACAGAGGATTCGAACAAGGTGACAACCGACTCCCCTAAACGTCCTCCAGTTCTTTTAAAATTTCCTTTTAAGCGTCGTTGAACAAGTGTTTAAAACTCTAGTATGAGTCTCTTTTTTTTTGGGCGTTTACTTGATCTGAAGAAATGTGTATAGAAGAAGAAAGCTCCATATATTTCATTTCTCGGGTATATCATGTGTATTATCCAGTGGGATGAATGATTCACATAAAAAGCATACACATGTTAGTTACAATTCTCCTGAGTGTTGTAGTAAAGTCGCAACAATGTACATTCAAGGCCGATTTGTTTCCTGGCAGCTAATCTGTTGCGGCCGTTTCACTTCATTGTCCAACTTCTCATTAAATCCTCCAGACCCGGCTCTGCTCCCAACCTAGCACCAATTATACCATAAATTACCAATCATATGACCTCAAATTGCTAAACAAAAGGTTTCAATATTGCTTTCAACATACATTGGGGCTGTTTGTTTTACCATTTGCCATCTCCATCCAAATGATTCATTTGTATGATCTATTCAAATGATCCATTCAGATTTTTGTGATTGTTTGTTTGTCCATCCACATAGCTCATCTAGATGAATCATCTAAATGGATCTTATGTTTGTTTCATTATTTTCATTTCCATTCAAATGAGTTTAGTAAAGAAATTACCAAAATATCCTTGTGTTGATTTAATCATATGTTTAATATTAATTTTAACTATATTACATTTAATTATTTAGTTTAATATATTTACATTAGAATTATTTCAAAATTAACGAGTTTTCTTTTTGCGGTTTGGGCGGGAAAACAAGTTTTTTCGGTTTTAGCGAGAAAACACATTTTTTTATGTTTTGGTGGAAAACAAGATTTTTTCGGTTCTGGCGGGAAAACGATATTTTTCGATTTTGGCGGGAAAATACAAATTTTTGGTTTTGGCGAGAAAACAAGTTTTTGCGGTTTTGGCGGGAAAACATGTTTTTGGCGAGGAAACACGTTTTTGCGGTTATGGAGGGAACCACGTTTTTGCGATTTTGGCAGGAAAACGCATTTTTGCGATTTTGGCGGGAAAACACGTTTTTGCGGTTTTGTCGGGAAAACACGTTTTTGGCGGGAAAACACATTTTTTGCGTTTTTGGAGGAAAACACATTTTTCCGATTTTGGCGGGAAAACATGCTTTTGCGGTTTTGGCGGGAAACCGCGTTTTTGCGGTTTTGGCGGGAAAACACGTTTTTGCGGTTTTGGCGGGAAAACGCGTTTTTGCGGTTTTGGCGGGAAAACGCGTTTTTGCTGTTTTGGCGTGAAAACGCGTTTTTACGGTTTTGGCGGGAAAACGTGTTTTTGCGGTTTTGGCGGGAAAACGCGTTTTTGCGGTTTTGGTGGGAAAACGTGTTTTGCGGTTTTGGCGGGCGCGTTTTGCGATTTTGGCGGGAAAACACATTTTTGGCGGGAACACATTTTTACAGTTTTCGCGGGAAAACGAGATTTTTCGGTTTTGGCGGGAAAATACAAATTTTCGGTTTTGGCAAGAAAACACGTTTTTGGTTTTGGCGGAAAAACACATTTTTTGGTTTTGGCGGGAAAACACGTTTTTTGCAATTTTGGCGGGAAAACACGGTTTGCGACTTTAGCGGGAAAACGTGTTTTTTTGTGTTTTGACGGAAAAATGTATTTTGGGGTGTTGGCGTGAAAACATTTTTTTTGTGATTTTTGCATGAAAACATGTTTTCGGTTTTTGCGGAAAAACACGTTTTTGCAATTTTGACGGGAAAACATTTTTTTGCAATTTTAGCGGGAAAATGCGTTTTGGGGTTTTGGCGTGAAAAAGTAGTTTTTAGCACGAGAAAAAGTGTTTTTATAGTTTTGTCAGTTTTCGTTTGTGACAAAAATGATATTATGTTTAGGTTTGTAATTTGTGAATTACATTAGGGGTATAATAGACATTATACCATTTTGAATGAACCATCTCCATTCAAATGATCCAAATTGGTTCAGCTGAATGGACTTTAAAATTAAACCTAAATTTCCAAAAGTCATCCGGATGATCCATCCGTATGAGTTGTATTTTTAGTGCCTAAACAAACAAAACTCTCATCTTCATCCAGATGGCTCATCCAGATGGAGAAACAAACAGGCCCATTCTGTGATGATGTTTCTGAGACTTTATTTGGGTCTAGGAGCAGTTTCCAATCTGATGGCAACCAGAAATGTAACATCTTAGCAAGAAGGCATTTGATGATTGCGTCACGGTCGTTATATATATGTGGAAGGATTATTTATTATGTAAGCGAAAGCGACAAGAGTGGTTTTTTCTTTTTTTTCTACCTTTAGATTACTAACTTGGAAGGTTGAACCAGTAGGATGGAAAACGGCTTCACCACAATGCGGCTGAAATGATGGGCTGAAATTCTAAAACGACAAAGCCGACTACGTATTCTCTTATCATTTCATGTTTGGGATAGACAACAATGTTTGTTTTACCACTCTTGTTTTAGTCGTATCTTGTGGTGATAACACTCACAAAGTCGTCTATCAAATGCCCGGACCATTTTATATCCTTTGTGAAGGGCTCCAAAGCATATTAACATTTTTTAATAATTCTTTGAGATTTTATATTGGGGTCGAAATTTTTCATAGCAACATCAACAACTAAAACCTCATAAACATAACAAAAACGGTTTGTCCATATATAGCCAAGCCGAAAATGTTTAGAGATTATTTTTGTATACGCTGCGCCACTTTTTACAAGTTTATGTATAGTTAAAGTTGCTTTGCTCTGTACACAATACCTTCCCATACATTACCCAAAGATGTCTGAAGTTATGAGAATGCTAGCTTACAAAAAAAAAAAAAAAGTTATGAGAATGCTTGAAGGCGATAGTTTCGTTGAGAAATGGGAAGCTTTTTCTCAGAGAACAGAAATGAATAGTAAATCTATAATCAGTTAAAAGTTTTGAGTTTAGGGTTTTGAGTTAAGGTTTAAGCTTTTGGATTTAGGTATGATTATAAGTAAAAACTATGTGACATGGAGACATATTATATAATGAGAAACTGCGTGACATGAAAACGTATAGTGTTTGAGTACGTGATTTTGAGTTTAAATTTAATGTTTGGTTTAAGTTTTGAGTTTATAGTTTAAGCTTTCGTTTTCAGAGTTTAGGATTTATTTTTTTGTTTAGGATTTTGAGTATATAGTTTAGGGTATTGGATATTGTTTAATGCATATATAAAGTTGATTTATGGTTTGTTTACACATTAGTATTGTTTAATGTATAAACTAAGTTAATTTATGATTTAGAGTTTTGGGTATTCATTTACGGTTTGTTCATACATCAATGGTTTTTGGGCATAATGGTTTAGGGTCTAGGATTTAGTGTTTAGTGTTTGACTTTGGGTTTTGATTGCATGGCTTAGTGTTTGGCTTAAGGTTTAATTTGAGTATATGGTTTAGGATTTAGAGATTATGGTTTTTAGTTTAGAGTTCAAGCGTTTAGTGTTTGGTTTATGGTTTTGTGTATATGGTTTCGGCTTAGGGTTTATCCTTTTTTGCCAAGAAGAAGGATTCCTGATTTTTAAACTTTTTATAATTATTGCAACTTGATAATTCTAGTAATGAAATTAACGGCAAAAACAATTTAAAAACAAAACTTCTTTGATAGAGAGTAGATTTTTTTAAAAAAATTTAGAAGTAGCTTTGTTAAACTTAGAATTGTGGGTTTCTTAAACCCTAAACACTATTCTTTGGTAAATAGTAGCTTTTGTAAACTTAGCTTTGGTAGAAGGTTCTTGCATACATTGTTTCTTGTTTGTATATAAATTGTGCGCGCTTAATCTGAAAAAGATTAGAAGTGGCTTATGATTTTAGATTCTAAAGAAGATTGTGAACTGTGTTCTAAAAGCACTTAGAGTCTTAGACATTGATCGAAATTTTTATAGTTAGAAAATGTGAAAAGACATATTTTCACGTCACTAAGTAGGGGTTATTGGTTGTTGTATTTTAATGGATTTGAAAATCCGAAATAAATCTAGTGTTATTGGTTCTATGATTTTCAAATCTGTATTAAAATCATGTGTTATTGGTTTAATGATTCATAAATTCTATATCAAATCAAGTGTTATTCAATCGTACGGATTTACTAATATATTTGATTTAATAATGGATTTGAATGGATTTGTTTGGATTTTTTTAGTTAAAAATACAAAGACTCAAATCCGAGGGAAAACCTCCGGATTTACATATTTTACTTGGATTTATAAATACTATATGGATTTTTAAATCAATCAAAATATATAAACCAATAAAAAAAGTATCTTCTACATAAAATTTACTGGAATTTAATCAGCAGTTTTTGCAATTGAGTTTTGTTTAACAAACTTATACGAGAACAGTTAAATCAAAACAGTGAACGAAGAATTTTATGTAGAACATATGTATAGTTAGGGTATATTAGTCAATATGTAAGAGCTAGGTTAATCATGTAATCATTATAAATATTGTGCTTAACGTTATCTAATGAATCATTCAACCCACAATACTATATGGTATCAGAGCTTATCCCTAGGGATCTGAAATTTTAAGCCGCCATCCTCTCTTTTCAAACTTTTTCTTCTTCGAAACTTCATCTCTCTCGATCTTCATGTCGACATCACTGTCTTCCTCACACGAAACCATAATGGTTTCCGAAACAACAAGCCTTCTCAACATCAACATGACCAACGTTACGAAGCTTACGGCTACAAACTTTCTGATGTGGTCGCGACAAGTCCTAACCTTGCTTAATGGCTATGACCTTGCGGGATATGTTGATCGCTCAGTCATTATACCGCCAGAAAAACAACACCGATGGTGTTCTCACGGCGCGATCCGGAAACGTCAAGATAAACTCATCTACAACGCATTACTCGGCGCCATTACAGTATCGATCCAGCCGATACTCTCCACCTCTGAAACCTCAGCTCAGATCTGGGAAAATCTGTCGGCTACTTACGTGAAGCCAAGCAGAGGACACATCAAACAGCTCCGAGAGCAAATAAAAAATTGGGAGAAAGGCACTAAGACCATCGATGCGTACGTTCAGGGGTTTACTACCCTATTCGATCAAGTGGCATTACTTGGCAAGCCATATGATTTAGAAGATCAGATCGAACATATTCTGGAGGGTTTACCAGAGGAATACAATCAGCTAGTTGATCAAATTGAGAGTCGTGATTCAACTCCAACCATAGCTGAGCTTCACGAGAAGCTTTTGAATCATGTGGCCAAGCTTCAAAGCAAAACGTCGACGATCATCCCGATCACTGCCAATGCTGTCACACACCATTCCTCCTCTGGCTCAAGCAACAATCGCAACAACTACAATGGCAACCGTAACAACAACAACAACCGCATCACTCAGCCATGGCAGCAAAACAACAATGCTTACTCGCGCTCCGATCAGCCATCTTGTGGCTATCAAGGCCGTTGTCAGCTTTGCGGTGTGCATGGCCATAGTGACATCGATGCTCCCAACTACAGTATGGAAACATACAGTAACTCTATTGTGCGCAGCTCCTCTCCTCAGCATAACTTCTGGCAGCCGAGAGCTAATTTTGTAGCGACTCAACCATACAATCCAAACAATTGGATCTTGGACAGTGGGGCTACGCATCATCTCACCACTGATCTGAACAACTTGGCGCTGCATCAGCCATATACTGGAGGAAAAGAGGTCACCATTGCAGACGGCTCTGCTCTCAAAACCCCATCAAATTCCTTTACCTTGAATGATGTCTTATATGTCCCCAATTTACATAAAAACCTTATCTCTGTTTACCGTTTGTGCAATACTAATAATGTGTCCATTGAATTCTTTCCTGCACACTTTCAGGTGAAGGATCTCAGCACGGATGAAAGATTACTCCAAGGTAGAACTAGAGATGAGTTGTACGAGTGGCCAGTCACAAACCAAAACATCATTTCCCTCTTTGCTTCACCATCACCAAAAATGACCTATTCTTCTTGGCACTCAAGATTGGGCCACCCTTCTTTACCTGTTTTGCAAACACTTGTTTCCCAGATTTCATTACCTTTGTCTTCTTCAGAAAAAACAAAATCCTTGTTCTCATTGCTTTATTAATAAGATTCATAAGCTTTCTTTTTATACAAACTCTATCACTTCCACACAACCACTTCAATAAATTTATACAGACGCCTGGAGCTCTTCTATTACCTTAGTTGATCAGTACAAATACTACTTGGTATTGGTCTACCACTACACTCGCTATACGTGGTGTTATCCTTTGAAGAAAAAGTTGCAAGTCCGCGAATCATTTGTCGCATTCAAATCCTTGGCCGAGGTGCATTTCACCGCCAAAATACGAAACCTATTCTCTGACAATGGTGGCGAGTTCGTGGCACTGCATAGCTTTCTTTCGAAACACGGCATCTCCCACTTCACCTCACCACCGCATACGCCAGAATACAATGGGATTGCCGAGCGTAAACATCGCCACATAGTGGAGACTGGCTTATCGCTTCTTCATCAGTCGTCACTCCGGACCACATTTTGGACTTACACTTTTGCTACAGCGGTATATCTCATCAACCGTCTACCCTCTCAAGTTACTAATGCGGTCTCACCATATCAAAATCTCTTTGGACGTTCACCAAACTATCTCAAATTGCGAGTGTTCGGGTGTCTTTGCTTTCCCTGGCTCAGACCATACACCAAACACAAGCTCGAATCTCGCTCTCTGTCGTGTATATTCTTGGGGTATTCACTCACTCAGAGTGCGTACTTGTGTCTCCATCTTCCTACTGGTCGCCTTTATGTCTCGCGACACGTTCAGTTTGTCGAGACCAAATTCCCTTACTCCGACGCTGTGATATCTCAACCTTCTCCACCCGAAACATCACCACCATCCTTCTCTCCACCTACTCTGGTTCCACTAAAGCCGACACCACTCGTAAAACACAACTCAGCGCATCCCCCGAGCGGAGAACCTCATCTGCAACAAACATCAGCTTCGTTGTCTACTAACTCTGTTTCAGTAGAGGACAATAATGAACTTGGTGCAGGAATTAATTCAACGGCTACATCATCAAGTACTTCTCGGCGGTCCTCAGCAGGTAAGCCTCTTATCTCCCATACCAACTGAACTTGCACCACAGCCCCTAAACACTTCTTCCCTTGTTTCTCAAAATCCCGAACCTGCCATTGTTGAACCAACACCTCAGAATCTTCATCCCATGCAAACAAGAGCCAAAAATAAAATAACTAAACTCACTAAAAAGCTTACCCTTGTAACCACCACCTCATCTCTTAAACCAACCATCCCCACCACTCTGAATCAAGCTATACGAGATGAAAACTGGAGACACTCAATGAGTGCTGAGTATGATGCTCAACTTGAAAACAATACGTTTGACCTTGTTCCTCCAGCACGTGGTCAACACGTCATTGATACCATGAATTCATACTGTCAAATTTTTGCCTAACGGTTCTGTTGATAGGTACAAATCGCGTTGGGTTGCTCGTGGTTACACTCAAGAGTATGGCATTGATTATCCAGAGACTTTTAGTCCGGTTGTCAAGTCTCTCACGATACGTCTTGTTCTCCACCTTGCGGTCACGAATTCATGGCAACTCAAGTAGCTAGACGTCAATAATGCTTTCCCCCAGGGCACACTCTTAGATGAGGTCTATGTAACTCAACCGCCTGGCTTTGTTGATCCATATCGCCCTCACCATGTATGTCGTCTATGGAAAGCTTTATATGGTCTTAAACAAGCACCTCAGGCTTGGTATCAAGAACTCAAGACATTTATTTGTCAAATGGGATGCACGAATTCTACTACAGACACCTCTGTCTTCATCTACATAGACGGCTCCAACATCATTTAAATCCTTGTCTACGTAGACGACATCATTGTTACCGGAAGTAGCTCTCATTTGGTAATGTGTGTATCCATGCTCTCTCCCAGCGCTTCTCCCTACAGAAGCCCACAGATTTGACCTACTTCTTAGGCATCGAGGTCACGCGAACACAGAATGGGCTTCACTTGATGCAACGGAAGTATATCATTGATCTCCTTGCCAAAGTAAATATGCAGGAAGCGAATCATGTCTCCACTCCTATGGCTACGTCTCCCAAGCTTACGCTTACCTCGGGTCACGCTTTAGACAGTCCAAAAGAGTACATGCAAGTGATTGAGACCTTCAGTATTTGGCTTTCACTCGACCAGACATCGCCTACAGTGTTAATCGTCTCTCCCAGTTCATGCATTCTCCAACCGATGAACACTGGAAGGCTGCAAAACGCATCCTTAGATATCTCTCTGCAACACTCTCGCATGGTATCTACATTCGCAGTGACTCTCCTAATACTCTTCATGCGTATTCAGACGCTGACTGGGCCTGAGACAGTGATGACTACGTCTCCACTAATGCTTACATCGTCTATATGGGCTCGACTCCGATCGCCTGGTCCTCTCGCAAACAGAATGGTGTTGTTCGCTCCACCACAGAAGCTGAGTACCGATCCGTGGCCAATACCGCAGCCGAACTGCGTTGGGTTTGCTCTCTTCTTACTGATTTGGGTGTTACACTTCAAGACACTCCAACCATATACTGTGATAATATAGGGGCAACGTATCTCAGCGCCAACCCGGTCTTTCACTCCAGGATGAAGCATCTTGCGCTTGATTTTTATTTTGTTTGCGATAACGTTCAGACAGGTGCTCTCCGTGTCTCTCACGTCTCCACCAAGGACTAACTTGCAGACACTCTTACGAAGCCTTTGTCTTGAACAAGATTTAATGAACTCATGGAGAAGATTGGTGTGAGAAAACTCCCTTCATCTTGAAGGGGTGTGTAAGAGCATATGTATAGTTAGGGTATATTAGTCAATATGTAAGAGCTAGGTTAATCATGTGATCACTATAAATATTATACTTAACGTTATCTAATGAATCATTCAGCCCACAATACTATATTTTATATATATTTTTGTATACGTCTTGACTTAACACTACTGTCTTCTTGACTAACTGATGGATTTCCATCATTTCATAGGATCGAAGGAATAAAAAATCCCAACATCGTATAAAAAACCAACATCGTATAAATCGTAAAAATGTTTAAATCGTAAAACGGGTAAAGGCCTAAAACATGATGAAAACTCACTTATGATTTGAAATGAGAACATGCCAAAATGCAATGACAGTTTATTCGAAGAGGCTAGTGCAGCAGCCAACAAAGCAATAGCGAAGGAGAGCCTAGCACAACAGCCAACACCACCACAACCACTGTAGAAAGCCGAGGAAAGATGAGACAAGTGGAGAAATATAAAGATAAAAAAACGGCTGAAAACCAGACAAAGAGGGCCTCCTGTCTTACACGCAGACACATCGATCTAACCAAAGCCACTTACAGACTCAGGACAAGACACCTCTTCGCAAGAAAAAACAAGAAAGCCAAGACCACTTCGACGTCTTGAAATCTCCCAAAGTCACAAAGACAAAAGAAACAAGAAAGTAGATGCCGTCACAGCAATCTTCGATCCGAGAGCCAAGGTTCCAAACCAACAAGAGTACTCATATAAACTTTAAGGTCAATAACTTGTCAAAATCTTGTCTACGCTTTGTAAATTATAGAGTCAAAAGGTTTAAAATGTGACATATTGTTTCTCTCTCCTAGTAGGTGACCCGTTTGCCAGTTAAAACTTGCTATGTCCCATTCTCCTAAGCAACTCCTAAAATGATAACCGTTTATCTCCAGTCTAATTGTATTTTTTTTGAAGTAAAAACAAGATGACAAATGGGATAGAGTTGGGAAAAGCATCGTATAAGTTTTGGTTATACCAATCCGTCTGACTAAATAAAAACATGCAATTTTCTTTAAAGTCGCCCGAATATTACATGTTTGTACAAACTATCGCCACCATCAACATTAGAATAGCTCATTACTGGATATGGATATCTTGCCACTTGTGCTTTCTCCTCCATCGCCATAACCTTACCAGAGTTTCGATACCACGGCTCTAAATATGGACTAGAAGAAGAAGATACATTTGATGATGAAGCATCGACGATAACCGATCCCCAATCCCGTTTACCAGTTGCTTCGGTTATCCTTTTCCGTACCAGCAATTTACCAACGTCTTCTCTTCTTTTCTGAGTCACGCTTCTTAGAATTGATACCGACAATAGCAAGACCAAAACCGCATCTTCGTCGGGCAAAAATTCAACTGCCTGATGCTTCCAATCGATTAAAGCTGTTGCTTTTTCTGTCGGGTTTTCTTCTGTTGATCTAACAATTGTTACAAAACCTTGGTCGTCTTCTTCACTGTCTCCTTTATACTGCATTCGCCGTCCAGTTAGTAGCCTAACCTGTAAAAAAAACCCACCACCATATATATGTCATAACCAGTTTTAAAACAGCCAAAACAAAAAAAAGAATCTTGAAATTCATACCAGCGAACCAGGTTTACTTGAACGTAAACCGAGTTCTGATATAGACCCTGACGAGTCCCACCGGATGAACAATTCGTCTCCAGATGAAAACTCCCAGGCCGCATCCCAATCCTCAACCGGTTCTTTAGGCGTCACGGTTCCTACCACCTTCACTGTACTAGACCAATAAACACACAATAACCAATAGGCTGCGATTGTTTCACACAGAGCTTCTCCTTTTTATGACATGTTACCCAACGTACCTGGAGCTTTCCCGATTGAACCCTCGACATACGACCAGGAACCTACTCGTATCTCTGTTATCCTCTCCTCTGATTTCACCGGGGATGGAACTTCACCAACGCGTTTAAACACTCCCTTCCCGACTCTAAACCAAAACATTATTATTAATTAGAAACAAAAAGAGCGCGTTGTTCCACGAAGAAGAAAGAAGCAAAACAACCATAGTTTATTACCGGATACGGATGACAAAACATTCACGCCCAGCATGATCAAGAACGGTTCGAGTAAGCCATCTTCCTTCTTGAGGCCTGAAGTTGTTTGTTCTTTGAATTGAATCAGATATCATAGCACCTGAATCATCCGTAACTCTATCCGGTACAAATCTCAGCAAATACGGCGCTTGAACTGGAGGAGTAACCGAAGCGAACACACTCACTTGCTTCCCTAGAAACCTACCCGACGCTAGAGAATGCGCTCTTAGCAGATCATTCCACAGAAAGGCTATCATCTCTTCCGGTTTTCTCTTTCTGAAGCAAATCCCACGACGAATACGGTCACAATGAGATTCCAAAACTACTCCTTGTGTTCCAAACTCGCAGTATATATGCCACCCCTTTTGCCACGAACCATCGCGGGAAAGATCAGTTAGTTTCTTATCAAGTTGAAGCTTCCGATGACATCTAGCAACTCTCAGACGAAGAAAACTCGACTCATTCTGCTCTGCCTTTGGATTCAGCCTTATAAATATACATAACTGCAAAAAAAAAAAAAAAAAACAGAATAATCACGGATAATTTTGTATTACAGAATCTCTTACTTAGGAGGTACGCCCCCATTAACTTACTTCTAGGACAAATCTTGGTCGGATGGACTTATACGCGGTGTTAACATCTATATCAGAAACAGGCCAATAAAACATTGTGTTGTTTCTTTGAGGAGACTCGTTCGCTATTACAGTCAATTCGCCGCCTGCTTTTACATATGGTTGATTAAAATATCTATTCCAAAGTTTTTTTGTTGTTTCCACTTCACTCTTCTCAACTGCCTCTCCATTTCGAACCACTTTCCTCATCATCTCTTCCAACATTTCACCAACATCTTCTGTATATATCGTCGGGTAGCTCTGTAAATTCACCATTCCATTCCTCCCTTTACAACTTACCAAAAACAGAACGATTTGAAACCAAGAAACTGGGAATACAAAACGGACCTGGTGAGTGAGCCACATGAGTAGTATATCTGAAGCTGGAACAAGACGAGAAATCTCGTCTTTGAACTTGTGTAGAATCAGCAAGAAACCTTTGTACCGTAACCTAGCAGCGATCAAGTAAACGGTTTCAGACATGTAAGGTGCTGAAAACTTCTCCCAGAGAAACCTCTGTTTCTCTACTTCAGTTTTGATATCTTCATTAGCTGATGAAGCAATCTCAGGAGAGTCGGCATCAACTCTGTTTTCAAAACTCTCATCTGGGTATCTCCTAATCCAGATTTTTTCGCACTGTGAAACCGCATAATCCTCGTTCTCTTCATCGTAAATCGCGGGTTTTCCTATAAGTTTTGAGAATCTCTTTTGACAGTAGTCTCTGTAACTTACCTGAGAAGGATGGAACAAAAAAACTAGAGTTTCGGATAAATATAGAAACTTGGGTTTTGGAATGGTAAAAAAAAGAAAGGAAACAGAGCTTACTGGATTCAAGGAATGACAAAACCAAACCCATTCAACATCAAGAGGAGGTAGAATTATCGGAGGCTTAGAACCAACCGTTAGATCAGAAATCAACGGCATCCACAGCTCATCGTACCTTCAAGAACACAACAACAACAACAACAGTTAATGCCGATACCAATCTCAACACTACTTCTGGGGACCAGAGTATATTCTGGTCGGAAGCAAAACTTGTTTTCTTGAGATATACTATAAATAGTAAGAATAAAGAAATGAATCTTGACCATCAGATCAAAAATATCAGGAGAAAGGGAAAGGGTGTATTTCACCGTCTGATAGCTTCGGAAATGACTGGTGGGTGATGAAGCCATTGACAGTCTCCGATGGATCTTAAGAGCACGATGAGACGTCTCGCCGCCGATACAATATCAGCTCCGATTCTTACGGCATCAAGCTCTGAAATCTCGCTTAGGCTCCGTGCCGCCACGCCATCAGCGAACTCCGATCGTCCTAACGACATAAGCTCCGAGAGAGAGGGAGAGAGAGATATATCAGAGAGAGTAAGATCGACTCCAAAGACAAGACATTGGATTGGAGGTTTTTGTCGAATGAAGAGCAAGAGAATGAATGGCGTCTAGAGAGAAAGAGACGTGAAAGTAGAGTCCAAGAGTGATCAACAATTATTATTTGTTATATTTTATATATAAAAATAAAAACGAATCATGTAGAGGCACACACCACCAAATGCAGATGACAACCATACATAAAAATAATATCATAGTTAAATATAAAAGTTGGTGAGTTATGCTTTCTAGGTATTACCAACTAGTCATACTTCGTTTAATACAAGAGAACATTAGATTTAAACCCCGCATATACGTGGAGATACATGTATATTTTAAAAATAATATTTAAACTATAAAATAAGTTAAAAGATGTATATTTAATATCAATTTTAAGTATATAATATTATTTTTAAATTTTTAATATTTGTTGAAATTGTAAAATGCAACATCATATTAACAGTTTAATTTTAAACATAAGTTTTATATAAGTTATTACAAATTTTGTAAATTTTTTGTTAAAATTTTTTTATTTTCGAAATATTTGTACGTGACCAAATTAAATTATTTAATATTATCTTTTAAAAATATTATTTTATTTAATATATTATATTTCAGTTTGTTTTTTTTTATTTTTACTACAAAAATCGAACATAAAATGTTACAACCAATAAATTATTATTTATTTTGTTTTATAAAAAAGTTAATATGATAATTTCAAAAAGAATTGGGATATACGATTCAGTTTTAAAATTAATTACTGAAATATATATATAATTTGGTCCAGATTAAATATGATAAATAATAAAAATAATAGCATAATGGAAATATATTTAGTTTTTCTGAAGAATATTAATATATAGATGTATATTTTTTATTTGTTTCTGTTAGGAAAAAATTATATATGAGTAAATTTAGGATATTTAGTTAAATTTTTAATCAATGGTCTAACATAGACTTTTTTATGGTAGATAAAAAATATGACCATAAATTAATAGATAAGATTATACTAAAAACACTTTTATAGTTTATTGTTACATCATAGAGCATTTTTTTTCTACTATGGTAGTTTTTCTTAACTAAGCAAACTTCCTAATTGTAAACTAACTAATTAAGCTTGTTAGTAAGTGTCCATTAAGCAAACTTAATTTATCATCTACTTTTTAATTAGTAGACAAAATAAAGTCGTCCTCAGGATGTTTATTTTTTGTCTTCTTCGTCATATGTTCACTATTGTGTTTAGGGAAGTTTACTAGAATAATTCAAATTAGTTTAGAAATTATAAGAATAACTTTTAAAAGTTTAAAATTACCAAAAATATTTCATGGTCGAAAATACCTTCAACTATAATTATGATCAAAAAGTAATATTACATAACTGTCATTTAAAATTATTAAAAAAATTCATACGGCGGATTTACCTAACAAAAAAATAAATCTATTGGAATATAAATATGTTAAATTAAACTGATGTAAAATTTATATTTGCCATGTATTTGGTGGAAAACTTTTCTGTTACGACATATGTTTTTAAGATGGCAGATTTGTGTGGTCGATTTAAGATTGTCGATAGATTTATATATTTTAGTCTGTCATATATAGTAATTTGTTGAAGTCATCTGTTTTTTTTTTCCGAAGTAGTCAGAGTTTTGAGACATATATATTTATCGATAATAGACATAAATTTTTATGATAGATATATTTACCCGATTTAAATTTGCAATCGACTTTTGTATTCATTTGGTGGCAGATTTTTGTAATTGTTGTCTTTGGCGGCAAACTTTTTAAATAAATTTTAATTACTAGAGTGGAACACAATTAAAATTTTTGGCTAAATTCAAATAAAATCTGATTTAATCTAAATTGGATCCCGGTTTAGATTTATTGAATTCGGTTTTAACTAATTTTGAAATTTGGTGTAGAGTTATTTTCGGTTTAAATTAATTTAAACCAATTTGGAACCTTGGTTTAAGCTAAGAGATTACAACCATGTTTTCTCAATCTAGCTTCAGGCTTTGGTCATAATATTTCATTTAGGTTGGTGCTACATTCAGTGGTATACTCTTTGGCGTTGCATTACTTTTGCACTTTGGTCTTTGGTGGTATATTACTTTTCATTTACTTTTACAGTTTGATCATTAGTTTCTGATCGGCATAATACGTTTTGTGATCAATCATTATCAAGAAAACGTTTTAGTTTGAAACAATATTATGTAAAGCTTTATCAACATTATCTAGCCTTTGTGTATCTTTTAACTAATCAAGCTGCTATATCTTACGAATTATAATCGATCAATGCAACCAGTAAATCATACTACTACTATTACAAGTACTAAAATAAAATCATCCAAGTTATACATAATCCGACTAGTGATATTACGTGTAACGCACACCAATTAACTTAATGTGCATACTACCACAATCGAATGGTAAGTCGATGTAGCACTTTAGGATCAAATCCACAGAGACCAACGGTTACACTTTATCTTTATGGGACAAATATTAAGCTAAAACAATAAGGGGGGTTTCAAGATTAGGGTATCACGACAAGCAAGTTACAAGTTGATTTTAAGTTTTTCAAATTAAAGAGAATACTAGCCAAGGGTGGTTTGATCGGGTGTTAAACAAATGTGAGTCAAACAATTATTCAAGTTCAATGTAGCACTAGTCTAGAACTCGGATCACTTAAGATAGATCAGCCCACTGTTGTGGTGCTTCACCTTTTGTCAATCGATCTCAGTACCTAAACTTTCGTTTGGACTGAGACGCGATTGCAAACATTAAGATCAAGTTCGATCTGTTCACAAAACACCCTAACATCTACTTTTTATGGTTAGGGATGCAAAGCTCATTCATATCATGTCAAGCTATCTACTACACAGTTAATGAGTATAATAAACCTAAGTTCAGGCATTAAGCTATCAGAATAATGCAAGCAAAAAAAAGATATATGAATGAAGACAATCGAATGATTAACTTATGTATGTTCAGCTCACGGATCTAACACCCTAACACCCTAGACTAAGCAAGCAGACACCAGAGGCATGACACCAGAGACTGAAAACATCAAATTTGAATAATACTGCATGTAAATAACATAGATAAAAAGAGGGTTCAGGGTAATCTTCTCTAGACGAGAGACTCCCTTTACAAGGTAGTAAATCCAACAATGAAAACTCTAGAATCTGGTTTCTCTATGAAAAATAGCGTAGAAAAATATAGAGAAAGAGAAAAAGAAGATATATGGAGGCCACATGCGGCTGGAGGAGAAAATAGGAAGATTAGGGTAAATCCCGAAATAACTTGTAGTTTCCTTAAAATCTTTTTCGCAGTAACATGCACTCGGGTTGCTCCACTCGATCGGAAACAGTCACTTCAGATTGTTCTGCATGAAAATCACCAAATTGCACTGTTTTCTGCCTCTTTTGTTCCAACTAGTCCATCTCCTATCCAGTGCAACTCCAGACCTGTAATGACTCGAAAAAAACTAGGAAGACTCAAAAAAGACTCAAAAACCAATTAGAAAACATATATACAAGATGTCAAAAACACCATATATCAACAATTACTGAAATAAATCATCCAAGTTCCACGTCCGACAACATTTAAATGATCATAATCCAACTGACATCAACCAGTAAATCATCCTTACGCATCAACCTCTGCCACCTCTTCATAGATCTCGGCTGCCAACTTCATTATTTGTGCCGGTATGATCGTATCACTTAAGCCATGAAAAGTACATCCAAGATCCAAACATTCAATGTACTTCAAAGAGTACACACCACAATCTCTCGGGTCATCGTTCCAGGGGAAATTCCTGGGCGTACGTAAGGAGAACTGCTGCTAATACTTCTTTCCCGATTTTGGAGGTAGCATCTTATTAAGCATCAGTGGAATCATTTTCGTGAATGGCACGCAGTCCTCCAGCAGCTGCTTATGATCCTTCACCACATTCAGGATAATATCATATACATAGATTGTCGCCTTATGTAAATCAATGTGTAGAGCAACCCAGTGGTCTCCATTAATATGGTGGCGGAGGAACAAGCTGTCGACATCTTCAACAAAACTATCATCACTCGCTTCTCCCGAGACCAATTTCTGAAAATAGGTAAAATGGCTTGTAGCTCTTTCAATGTAGGTCCTTCTGAAGTCGGAACGTTCATCTCCAGCCAAAACATTTCATGCTCTCCACATCCCAAATCTCATCCTTGTCGAAAGGATCACAATTTAGTCCTGTAAAATCTCTCCAAACTCATGCAGAGAGAACCGCAGCGGCATACAATCTATCAAGGACCACATCTCATGACTGCTCTCGTTGGCCAATTGATTGGCGAGAAAATGGTGAACGCAAGAAGCTGACCAAGTGTATTCCAACTCTTTCAGCTTCACAATCACTCGAACATCTGTTCAAGTCAGACGAACATCATCCCCAAAAACTTCTAGCACCGTTTTAATGTTGGCCAAGAAACAACTATGGTTCATGCTCCTATTCTGAATTTGGGTTTTGCAAACATCATACAGACGACGAGGATACTTTCGTTCACCCGAAGAAGAAGCCATACCTGAAAAAAAAATTGGAAACAAAGAAATGAAACCAACACTTGATGTTTTAATTTTCACTCGATGTAAAAAGTACTATCACCACTACAGGAAATGTGGGTATTAATAGCTGGCGATAAACGCTATTAGTCAATTTTAATAGTGTTTCCTAAAACGCTCTCACAACGCCCGTTATCGTATGTCCGACCCTTTTGATAGCGGATCTATTGTATGTTATAGTTAAGTTAATAATGATAGCGTTATTATCTATGCAATTGTTAATAGTTATAATAACGTGATATAAATGTTATTAAATCCCATCAATCTGATTTTACCTATAGCAGTTTGTTATACATAGATAGCAAATGTTTCATGTTATTAATTTGTTTTAAATTATCTGAATATTTAATTAAATATAATTAAGAATGGATTTTATTTTTTAAAATTATTATTTATTTCAAATATTTGTAATAAAAACAATAAATCATATTATAAAAACTAAAAACTCTTCAAATGTTTAAAAGCCCATAATACATTTCCTTGTTTACACAAACCATCAACACCTATCAAACACACTATCAATCTAACACTAACAATCCTTCACTATCATCCCTAACATAAACACTATCATCATCAGAAGCTTCACCACCCAGATCATCGACTTCTTGGACAGGCAAAGGTGCAGCACCTAAATCCTCTTCTGTTTCCAACTCATGATAGCCTCTAGGTGGTGCTCTCATAAAAACATACCAATTAGAATTATCATCTTCCCTAGAGTAGAAAACCTATTTTGCTTGAGAGGGCAGAATGAACGGATCTTTCAGATAAGATGCTTGGTTCTTAACAAGAGTGAAGCCATCTTCTTCCTTCACACCATGCCCTGTGTCCGCCCAATTGCATCTAAACAACAGTACTTTGAACATGTGATAGTCCAAAAGTAAAATCTCCTTTATCACTCCATAATATGTAAGCATGTCAGCAACTTGTCTCATATCTCGAGCACTTGATCTACACATGCTAAATGCTTCATAAGTTACTTCACTGTTTTGAGTCTTCCGCTTAACTGCATCCGAATGAAACCGCTGGCCCTTGATGATAAATCCTTTATGTGCTAAAGCAACATTTCTTGGTCCAAATGCCAACCACCTTATCTCATTCGAATGACTATATTTGTTGAGTCTGAATGTACCTGCCGCATGAAATCAGAACATGATCATCAAGCTAAAGTACTTCATGATAATCACAACATAATCATGAAGCTAACAATCTATACCAAACAACCAGTCATCAAGCTACAAGCTAAGTAGTACTCATCAAAATACAAGCTAAGCAGTACTCATCGGGACATCTTCATCAATCTAACAAGCTGTATAAAAAAATAATCAAGAAAAAGAGTTTGACTTGGAAACCTTTTTTTTACCCATTGTGCAAATTGTTCAGTATGATTTTTCCACAACAAAGTTTCATTTCTAGCACATCGAGCATCATTAGCCTGTAATTCTTCCAAATGCATCCTGAGTTTACATTAAACAATAGTTTAGAAAAAGAAATTATAATTATAAGTAGATGAAACAGAAAGGGTAACCTTTTACTCAACAAATAGATCCATAGTGTCATGTTCATTAGCACATAGTGATGAGCAATGTATGTATCTTTATCTGAAAGGGTAACCTCTACTCCCTTCTGCAGAGGTCGACCTTCAACCACGACTTTATCAACCTCGATATCTTCATTACGATTAACTGCTTCTTGAACTGGTACTGAATCTTTAAGGAACTCTAAACAAAATGCAACGCATTCTCCAGCTAAATACCCCTCAGCCATACATGCTTCTGGCCTTGCATAATTCTTAACAAATGCCTTTAGTGTTTTCATGTACCTATAACTCAGTCAAGCAATATGAATATTAGTTTCGACATCATTGCAAGACGCACACAAATTGAAGCAAGTGAGTACATCAAACCTTTCAAATGGATACATCCAGCGGAAGTGAACTGGTCCTCCCAAGCGTGCCTCTTTTGATAGATGTATTGGAAGGTGGAACAGGATATCAAAAAGGGATGGAGGGAAGAAGCGCTCCAGCTGACACATTGTTTCCATGAACTCTGTCTCCATTGATATAAGTTTCTCCGGGTCAATGATGCGTTGACACAACCTGTTGAAGTAACTGCATAATTTGTTAATGGAAATCCTAGGACCCCTATGTAACAACCCTCTTAATGCAGCTGGTAACAAGTTCTGTACTAGCACGTGATGATCATGCGACTTTAAACTACCTATATTTGGAGGGTTAACTGAAACACTATTCACAATATTACCACAATAACCATCAGGACCTCTAAACTTAGATAACCTTTGCAAGAAAATGGTTTTCTCTTTCTTGGATAACCAATACGCTGCTGGAGGTAAGTATGTTTTCGAACCCCTAATCTCTGTGTGCAAGTGACCTCTGATTCCAATATCTTCTAAGTCTTTTCTTGCCTTCAAACCATCTTTTGACTTTGAACTTTGCTTCAAGATAGACAATATAGCATCCGACACATTCTTTTCAACGTGCATAACGTCAATATTGTGACGAACCGGCATATCCTAACACATTAAACAAGAAACTGTTAGGCATATTCATATACAACAATCAGAGAATAAAGTTCAGTTACTCTACTTTACCTTCCAGTAAGGTAGTTCAAAGAATATTGATCTCTTCGTCCACCGCCAGAGATCATTTGATTCCTCACACTCTTCTTCTTGAACCATCTCATCATCTTCCAACTCTGATCTTTTTCTTTTACTTTTCTTATCTAGAGGTCTTCCAAAATCATTCCTAAAAGTTTGTAGTGTATCATATATTTCAGCCCCAGTTTGTATCCTATTGGCATTCCCTTCCTCAACAGTGTTGTCAAACCAAGCTTTTTTATATCTGTAACGATGGCCAGGCGGTAGTCTCCTTCTATTTCCCATATAGACAAACTTACGGCTGAACTTAAGCCACCTAGAAGGTGTATCCTTTCCACATACATTGCAGGCTTGTTTCCCCTTCACTTTGCATCCAGACAATGTTCCTAAGCCTGGATAGTCACTGATACTCCAAAGCAGCAAGGCTCTAAGTGTGAAATTCTCCTTCGCAAATGAGTCATAGACTTCAATACCCTCAGCCCAAAAATCTTTCAAATCGTCTATCAATGGTGCTAAGTAAACATCTATGTTATTACCAGGAGCTGTTGGACCAGGGATCAACAAAGTCAACATTATATTCTCAGCCTTCATACACATAGTTGGAGGCGTGTTGTAGTTCACTAACAACACTGGCCATGTGCTGTGATTGGTGTTTTGCATGGAGAAAGGGTTCATCCCATCTGTAGAAATTCCAAGTCGAAGATTCCTTGGTTCAGCAGTAAAGTCTGGCCATTTATCATTCACTTGTGCGCAAGAGATAGAATCAACGGGGTGTTGCATTGTACCATCTTTAATGGCATTGGTATAGTGCCAACGCAGATCTTCAGCCATCCTTTTTGATCTAAACATCCTCCTAAGTCTGTCCTTGATTGGAAAATATCTAAGGACCTTAGCTGGAATCCCAACCTTTAACTCATTGCTGTTCTTATCCTTCTCCCATCTCGAAACTTTGCATCTTGGACAGCTTTCTAGCTTCTCAAACTCCTTCCTATAGAGTATGCAATCATTCTTGCAAGCATGAATATTGTCGTAGCCGAAACCAAATATCTTCAAAAATTTCTTGATTGCATCCATACTCATCGGAAGAACATTGTCTTCAGGTAGCATGTCCTGAAGCAAAACCAACAACTAATCAAAGTAGTTCTCAGACACACCACTTTTAACCTTGAATCTATAAAGTCCCATGATTGCTGAAACCTTTGTGTGTTTGATACAATCCGAGTCCAATGGCGTTTCAGCGTCTCTTAACTTTTTCCGAAATTCAGTTTCCTCTGCTGCTTCATCATCATCATTTGTCTCCACCGCATTGTCATTCGTCTGATTCGGACCACCTTCATCCATAGAGAATGCTGTCTTAAACAAATCAAATGCCTCTGTTTCATATTGAAGACCACTGTCTTGTGTAGATTATCTTGTCTCGCCATGAATACTCCAACAAGAGCTCTTATACTTCTTATCCATACCCCTAATCACTAGATGCTCGACTATTTTATTGAGTAACTGATGGCTTAAATTGCGGCAGTCTCTACAAGGGTATAGCATTTCAGACAGGTTTCCCAATCTTCTTGCTGATGAATTCACGAAATTAATTGCTCCTTCTGAGTACTCGTGACTATTCCTACATGACAAATCAGACAAAACAAGTTAGCTTTCTTTCAATTGGTAAATACAGGTGAGCTCGAGAGATTTTAGGTTATACCTTGGCAGCCAAATCCATGTCTTATCCATATGCTTCATTTCAATCGGCGAATGGAAGTAAGATTCGTTGTGAAACGAGATGCTCGAATCAAAGCTCGCGAGACATAACACGATTTGTTCTAAAAGAAAACACGAATTGGTCTGAGTTGTGTTCTGAATTTTTGGCCGCGAAATGAAACAGAAAAATGAACGGGTCTTATCAAAGTTAGGGAGACAAATCAAACGGTCTAGGATTAATCAGTCTTCAATCTTAGAGGTTACTCCTCATTGGCTCAGAACAAGAACGGCTCAGATCAAAGCTCACGAGGCAAATCAAAGTTGGCAAGTCACATCCATCGGTGTATAACTCGCCACGTCTGTAATCTCGGAGGTTGCTCCTCATTGGCTTAGAGTATTAATTTCGTTTTAAATGCGAAAATTACAATATAAAATAGGTTATTGAGCTAAAAAATATAAATTAAATCTTAAAAATTTAAATATCTGAATTTCAATTTTTCAAATATTATTTCTTATAAATATAAAATTTTTATATGAGTTTTTATAAAATCCAAGAATCTAACTTATATGTTTATAAACACTAAGACTTAGTGTATGTACAAAGGCTTTAGGGTTTAGGGATTTAACAAATGAGTTTTTATAAGACTATCAACAAATGAGTTTTATGAAATCAAGATTACAGTATCATATCTTATAATTACAAAAATCCGAAATCAAGAACAATTATCACAAAGATTTGGGATCAAAGACTTTAGGGTTTAGGGTTTTAAATTTAGGGTATAGGGTTTTAATTTTTTAAGTTTATGGTCTAACTTATCTTACAACTTGTTGTTTTAAAGTTTAACCTTTTGGGATTTATTACACAATATTTTACTACACATAAACCTTCATAATATTACACATAATATTTGTTTTTTTGTCTGTGAACTTACACATAATATTACACATAACATAAGTTCGAACTAGAAATACATAACGGACAATATAATACATTGTTCCAGAGCATATATAAGTTATAACACCAACTTGACATTGTTTCACACAAACTTGAGTTTATCATTTGGCCATGCCACAACTAAACCTATTGCATCAGATATGCATTCAATCTCTGTTTTGGCCTCCAGACCTTTGCATTACCAATCTTAACTACTTCAACCCAAACCTTGCTTGCATTTGGATCTAGGGGTACAAAGTGGCACAGCTCTTTCAAATCCGTCGAAGCTACTCTTCCTTCAGCTACCTTACATCCAGAGTTGCTGCAATCTAAGAGAATACACTTCTGCTTTGCACTTCTGGTGGAACTAGTGCTGCCTGGACTCGACAACTCAACAAGTTCTAACGTCAATCAACAGACAAACAAATAAAATAACTTCATGTCAATAACATACCACTGCTTTTTTCTTGGTTGGTTTCGTAGGTGATGTTGTTTTCTTGGCTGGAGTTTTTGTAGGTGTTGCATCTGTTGTGGTTGAAGCCATGACTTCGAACTTCAGGATTGGCCATGCGATTTTCTCGTTAACTGCATCACCAATCAAAAAATCTCCGCAGTTGGCCTCGACAAATGAGCATGATCATTAAACACCTTCACAACTTCAATGCTAACAGCATTTGGACCCACATGTATATTATTAACCATATCTCTGGAATTAGATGAGCACACGAGACCTTCAGCAACAACCTCCTCCTCTTCAGTAGTCTAATCATAGATTTTGCATCTTCGAATTTCACCTTCCTTGGGCTGCTAAAATGTAAGAAGCTAATGATTAGAGACATATATATACTTATGTAGAAACAACAAGATTGGCAAACTTTACCATGGATACATCTTGAGAAGCGACTGGATTCCTGTGCAAAATCAGAGCAAAATTCCCCTTCACCAACAACTACATCTTCTGCCTCAAACCAATCCAGTATTTGTACTCTCACTCCTTCTTTGAATCCAGCACTAGTCTCGGATGTTTCAGTCTCACCATTACTTTTCTGTGAGAAGGAAAAAGAATTATTAATGGCATAAGACCAATTGAGTAAATGTAATAAAAACAATTACCTTCTTCCCAGCTAAGTCTCAGACCATGACCTTTAACTCTTCAATCTGACTAGCCATATCAGCAATCTTTGCGTCTCTAGATTGCAAGAATGCTAGCTTAGTAGCGGTAACTCCTCTACCAAACCCCCTTACTCGTCAATTTTTCTCTTTTCCCAAAATCCTGGTCACAACATCCTCCCTTATGTTATCAGCAGCTGATGTAGAGTCCATTTGACTATCAAGTGACTGTATTTGTTCCTGATACAAACATTTTATACATAATATAACACATTGATCATAATCCATTGATCATACACAATATAACAAGTTCCAGAATTCTTACAATAGTCTCCGCAAATTGAGGCTTCACGGGTCTACCATCAGCATGAGTATGTCCCGCAATCCATACCTTACTCCTACTTACCTTACTTGGGTCTTGGCTCTTTTTTTGCTATATAAAATATATATATATCTCAATACCAGTTTATTCTAACAAGCTGTACAATATATAGAAGTTTGAGGTACTCATTTTACCATATCATAAGCTAAACAAAGCATTCCTTTGCGGCTGGTGGTATGAGGAATCTGATTTTTTTCTCAGCTATTTGTACCTGTTACTTATTTCCTACAATATAAATATGAGTGTGAATAAATCTATAAGACATGACATATAAACAAGAAAGTTATCACTTAGTTGTGGATAATTTACCGTGAAAGTTGTGGTCGTCTTGCTCCTAACCCAAGAGTTCCACAAGTGAATGGATGGGACGTTGATGGGTTTTAAATCTAATCTCTCAGCAGCAGTCTTCGCAGCATGTACTTGTGACACTAGCTTTGACTTCCCAGCCCTCCACAAGCTTCCCAACTGCTTGAAAATACAAGCTTTCTGCCACTCTTTTTGCAAGTTAAACCTCCCCTGCATCAAAATAAGCAAAGGTCAAACATGCTTATAATTTCATCTTGCGGCTCAACAAAACATATATATACAAACCTGAATTTCTTCCCACATTGTTGCTTTAGTCGCTGCATCAAGTTTTCTCCAATCATAAAGTGTTACCGGAACATGTTCCCTCACAAGAGGACCAAGAAAAGATGACAATGTAACTGAACCAGGTCCAACATGATCACCAAAGTCATTGAATATGACCGCAACCTTTTCATTAGGATTTTCAGCCACTATACGCATTTTTGTTGGTCCTCTTCTATTTTTTTCTTTCACTTCATCCGCTGGTAGTTGAACTCCGCCAGTACTAGGAATCTCATCATCTTGAGCATTGGTAACTTCATCTTCTTTCACATTGAGAGCTTCTTCTTCGTTTCCTTTCTCATTGTCGTCATTCTCATTGTCTATGTCTTCCTCTTGCTCTTCATGTCAAGCCAAACATGTTTCTCCGTCTTTCTCAGAATCTTCTTTATCATCTTTCTTATCTTCCCCCGCAACATCATCATCATCCGGTGTTACATCTTCTATCTCATCATCTTCAGGTGTCACAACTTCTACCTCATCATCTTGAACAGCCAAATTCTTGATTCTACTACTTCTTCTCGTTGGCGTTAGAGCTAAATTCTTTTTTTGGGAAGCCACTTTCTTTGTTGATCTTTTATTCACCTCTTAAGTGTTGTTGCAGAAGCAACTTGTACCTTCAACCCTTGAGTACGTCTACTAGAACGACGAGAACCAACTCGTCCTCCTCCTCTTGTCTTTGCCATTTCTGAAATCAATCAAGGTAAAATCAAAACCCAAAATCAAACGAATAACATGTTCAATCAAAGTAGATTTGAAACCCCAACTCAAAATCGAAACCCAAAATCAAAAATCGAATCCGAAAATCACAAACTTCGACATGCATGTTCACACAAACAAAGAATCGAAACCCAAAATCAAAATCGATACCCGAATTCACAAACTTTCACATGAATGTTCACACAAACCCAAAATCAGAATCGTTTTTCACAAACTTTGTTGATAATTAACAACGAAACGATCGATATCGATGAGATTAAACAAATAATCTACGATTGAATAAGATCATACCTTTTGAAGCTTCGATTCAAGAGCACAGTCTCGATTTTCTGAGAAACAATGGAGAACAAAGGTTTCGAGTCAAGGAACTCTCTGGATTCTTGGTTTCGAGTAAAAAGAACTAAGTGCGAAGAAAGAGAGGAATCGAGGAGTATTTTTAAACTTAAAGTATTTTTTTGAAAAAAAATTAATATATTTTTACATTTACGATAGCTATTAATTTGGGATCTGCAATGGCAAAGCGCCTACACTTAGCAAATTAACGTGGCTAAAATTTTAATTTTTCCCGCGATACGAAACATAGCGTTTTAAAAACAGAAACACTATTAGAAAAGCCAGCGTTGGTATATAAGCATAACTGTTTTAAACGCTATCTTATGATGCTATTAATACCCACATTTCTTGTAGTTCACCAAACCAAAAAAATATGTTTTCTATGAATCAGAAGATTAGAACTTTGCAGATTTCCTTTTTTTTTTTTTTTTTAAAAAGGGAATTGGAAACAGAAAAATCGATTACAACACTTGATGTTTTTATTTTCAGTCAATTAACATAGAAGATTCACGGTGGACAGGTTGTTGGAGATAGAAGTGATGGTGGTTGATTTTCTAGACCAACGAAAGAGATAGAGGTGTCGGAGATTGAGATAGAGATGGAGGTTTGGGTTTGTCGTGAGAAGAAATATCCGACAAGTTAAGTTCTTTTTTTTCTCTTTATATTAAAATATATTTTATTAATAATCATAATAGCAAATTTGTGGTTAATGTTTAGAAGGGTGGGTTTTTAGTAATTTTGGTTGTTTTGCCATTTATTCTAGTAATTACAAAATTATAAGAGTCATTCTAGTATTTAAGGGAAAAAAAGAGTGATTCTGAGTAATTTCTCTTATGTTTATAAATGTATTTTGTTGCTTCAGAATTTTATTTCAAAGAAATTTGTGTTCATAATTCTCTCTATTATTTGGTATTTTGTAGAGATATGTCAAGTTATATCTCAGATGGTGGTAAAATGGTGGTGCATATGATAGTGATGTCAAAGATGGAGACTGCTTCAACCATGGTCTCGATTTGTGCTCCGTAATTATTATATGGCGTTGCCGTGAGCAAAGCTCTCACTGCCAACACGTCTCGTCTTCTCCTACGCCGTCGAAACCGAAATCCGACGTAGTTTTCTTAGTCATCACTTCCGCCGCGTTTCAACATCTCGGCATCTTTTCTGCCGCCTTGACCTCGTCTCTCGCCGGTGCGGCACTGTCATGAAAGTTCGAGAAAATCAATGGCCATTTTTAGCTTTTTCACCTTCGGTCCTCAACGTTTTGAATAATTTTGGTTTAACCCTTAATTTTTTAATTATGCATATGTCTATTTGAATTAAGTCCATAATTTCTTGATTGTTCATTCCAACCCATCTTTCTAATTGCACGCATGGTCCTTGTTCTTTTAATTGCTTTAATTTTGCCCAAACTTTTCAAAATGATCAATTTCTCTTTGATTTAGCCCCAAATTAATCAATTATGTAATTCAACCCCTGTTAATGCAAATGAGCACTTACACAAAATAAATCTAAATACAACCTAAAATGAATTAAATGAACTAAAACCAAATGCTAAAAATCATCATATAAGACTAACACATAAAACCATGTGTACACCTATTGTCATGTACACCATCTTATGTTTGACTTGGTCTATTTTTGATATCCACAGTGAAAACACCATGGTTTACAGCATGTAAACAATATTTTTATGGAAGTACATATAACGATTGTCGTCCATGAGCCTCTCTCTCTCAAGAGGAAAACAAAAAGTTGATGACTTTAGACCTCGATCCACTAGACAAAAATAGAGAGGTAGCCAAAATAAGAAATTGGTGCTACCATAAAGAAATACCCATGAGCTATAACAAAAGGGTCAAAATCAGAATCTTTGAGCAAGGGGATTAAGTCCTTCGAAGAGTATTCGACAATACTAGGGACAAGTCAGTAGGAAAACTAGTTCTTAGATGGGAATGACCGTAAAAGATGATCGAGGTGCGGGGAGCAAGAGTTTACAAACTGCAAGAAAATGCACGACAAGATTGAACCCAATAGTCAAAATTCCCTACACCTCAAAACCTACTTCTTCTAAAAAAATGATCTTAGAATCACGCTTTATACGTTTTTCATTGCCAATACTTAAATGTTTTGGTTGTCTATCTATGTAGCTCCTGTCATTTATCTAACAAGACTGTGAATTATTTCGACAAAAGAGCAGTGACAAACCAATCAACTAATGGGGAGAGTGAGCTCGAATCAAGCCGTGAAAGCTCTCAGATCCCGGCTAACCGTATAATCATGCATATAAGTGGTAAATCCACAAAATGATGTGGAAAGGTACATTTTATATCATGAATAGGCTATCACAAGTCCGTGAATGCTGTCAAACGTACCAACTCCTGCATGACCGCCGAGCCAAAATCCATGCAGGAAATATTGAAGGAAATATGCTCATTCTTGCCTAAAACGCTAAAAGCTAATCAAATGCAAGAAGCATAGAGTACATATGCAGAGTACTACATCCAAACTCAAAAGTTTATACAAGGAGAAAAAATTGCAAACCACAGGAGCACCCGAATTCCATGCTTATGTAGTCGTAGAAAGTAGTAAGACTGGCGCTTGAATCACTACATTAGGTAGATTCATACCAGCACTGATCGGTAAGACTAGCACTTAGCTCACCACCCTTATGGGGTCGAGTTACACCAGTGTGTGTAAAATTTTGACCATAACTTACCTGCAGGAAGCAAAGTTCAGCACCCAATGAAGTTTATTAGTGGCCTAATTTCGAGTGGCAGAGTGCAACATCTAATCAGCACGATATTGGTCAATCTCCGAAAGATAGAGTACTATGCTGTATTAACTTGATATGGCCTTCAGGTTTTAAACCAAAATGAATATAGCCTTTGGGTTATCAGATAAAAGTCCACACAACCTATGAGTTTGATACATCAAAAAAAGAATACACCTATGGGTTCTGAAAAATACATATCACGGATAAAGTCTACAAATATTTCAGAATCAGGACATCGATTTCATGGAATCTCCAGGCTCAACTATAGGAACTCGTAAGACACTCTGGGTCCCTATGTGATATACTCTGATGCCTTTGGGTAATAAGGCGAAAACATGACCTCCTGGCTTCAAAATAAGGTGAAAAACCTAGTCTTCGACCAAATACTACGATGAACTAATCTCAAAGAGCTTTGAGACTTGAAAAAAGAATTTCGGAGTAGAAGTATTTTCCTATGGTCTCATCTTTCAAAAAAAGGAGAAGTTGTTTACTCTCCACAGGAGTGATGCTTGGTAAAGAATATCTCCTGCTTTAAGGATCTTTCCCAAAGAATCAAGTCGATGATAAGAAGCTCATTGAGGGAAGAAAGATAGAAGGAATATAAGAGCAAAGAAAGCAAAAATACAGTGCAAAAGTCATTGATTAAGGCCATGAAGAACTATCTGCAACATTGAAAAGGCCATAAAATGCCAATCAAGAATTCAAAAGATGGCCAAGGACAAACAACAAAAATCTAAAGCGAGAAAACTACAATAACAAATCAGAAAGAAATAATCAACCGGACATGATATTGCTGGAATATCTTAATTTGTTAGGGATCACTAGGGGAGATAAATCTTGTGAATCATCATCAGTCTACACAACCAGCTTGTACTGGCAAAATTCTTCCTCACGCCTCCATCTCTCAACCCGTTTGTCTAACAATTTCTGCATGAGTTCCCAGCAACCGGTAATCATGTTCCTTTGAGCCACCAACTCTTTTTCTTAGTCAAAATCTTAACCTATGCCCGCATGAAAATAGTTTCACCATGCAACTTACCCCGCTTATCTATGGCTACGGCCTCCTAGATTGAATGTCATGTTCTCATCACCTCCCACCGTTCATACTCCTCCAGATCAGCATCCGAAAAGACAGAAACGTTCTTAGCTGGCAAGATGTACGGGACAGAACGCTTCCATGGCGCCTTTTCTCTCTGATATTCATCATAAACGGCCACAATATGTATCTCCAGCTTTGTCCCTGCTAAATTACGAGACAAATAATTTAGAAACATCACCAATCGGCCAGCATGCGATAAGAAATTATCAGAAAAGGATACATACATATATATGGCTACGGAGCAAAGACTACCGGCTCACCAAGAGGGATACCCATCTCCACTTCCTATGAAGGCTTAACGCTTCCCTCACCAATCTATCTTCTTAATAGTATATGGGGGCGTGAAACACCTATGATCACCACAAACACATTAGCCAGAAGCAACAAAAGGGAATGGGCAAACAACCTAGCTCGATATACTCATCTACTCAATACCAAAATAGACGAAAGTTAGAGGCATCACAATCTTAATGAACATGTAACTCCTGTTACAGCGTCTACCCAAAGGCATATTACCCTTAACCCTCTTCAGCGGCTTCTTAACAATTGACTGGCTTTCACCAGAGCGGATATACTAGAACCCCATTCTTGTTGGGAAAAGGAAAAATTAATACAAATACAATACCTCATGTACACCGAGAGGTATGTTATGAAACTCGGCCAACACTTGGATGGCGATCAAGTTTCTCCAAGTCAATGGATTGAACTGCAAGGGAGAAATACCAAAATACGAGGAAACCTTGCCTGTCAAAGCATGCATTTCTCCACGGAGCCCCGCCTCAAAGACTATACTGTGTGGCCTACAAGAGCGAGTAAAGGGTTTCCTGAAGTATCTTTCTTATCCAAAAACGAGATTACCCAACCGATATATGTCGCCGGTATAAAAGGAAATATGACAAAATCTGAAAATCGATAATTCAGTTCTCAAAATTTGAATTTCCGTAGAACACGAACGTGCATTGTGGACTTGTAAACAAGATCTTGCTTTTCTGAAAACTCTCTCTACTAAAAAAAAAAAAAAAAAACAAAACCCTAGATTGGTGTGTCCCCGGCGGCCGGAGCCTTCTCCCGGAGCCGGAGGCTTCTTCTCTCCCTCTCTGCTTGTTTTTCCTTTGCCCTTCTGGTGGCTCACGACTTCCTAGTGATATGCTTGGTGGTTCTGGTGTTCGGAGTAATCCCCTGTTACGGATCTGACCGCGGCAGATCTGGAATGGGAAGGAGGAGGACGGATCTCTGGAATCCTGGCGAGCCGGGTGAAGAGGAGCCATCAGGATGGGTCGGCGTTTAGGGTATGTTGGTGGCTCGGCGGTCGTTTTCAACCTTGACTCGTTTGGGTCTCAACATAGAGATGGAGGCGCGTGGCTCTGAGTTGTGTTCCCTGTCTCGTAGATCTGGAGGTTTGGTGACTCAGATGCGAAAGGAGAGGGGCGCGTGGTAGGGCGTCAGGAGCTCCCAAGCTTGGGGGGGGGTTCTGTAGCTTCTATCATCGCCAAGTGAACGTTGAGGAAGTCTTATCTCAACGATGTAACCAGAGTTTCAAAAGACTGATGGGTATCAGTGGGATTGGCTCTTGAGTGGCGTTTCAACTGAGCTTCTTGCTTTCAGGATGGATCGTCCATGGCCCCAAAGGAGGTTTAGAGGTTTGGTGTTTTCACTATGGACAAGCAGAGCTGCGTCAACGGCGAGAAGGTTCACCCAGGAGAAGCTGCTCCCCGGTTCTCGGAGACAGAACGTGACAAGGCTCAAGCTTCATCGCTTGGTCAACGAAGGAGTTCGAGTTTTGGTCTTATTCACGTTTCGAAGTGACGTATTCGCAGTACCGTTCCGGTAGCGTCAGCTTCGTGTTCTTCTGCTCAGTGTGCTGGACCGTGGTTTTGCCAAAGTCACAACCCGACTATCAGTGGGATATTTTGGTAGCTCAGCTAGAGTCCTAAAGCCAACGGCTAAAGGCCCTAGAGTTGATCTACTGATCCCTAACAAGGCTACAAAGCCTTAGTTCTTGGTCACGCGAACTCTCTTCTAGATAAAAATGCCCCTTTGCGGTGATGCAGCGATTGGTCATGTACTTCAAGCCATACCTTATGGAACCAATTGCTTCGAACTACAATATGTTTCATTTTATGAGAGTTTAGTTGGCTAGGGATAGCTTTGTACTCTTGTTATTAGTGGTAGAATGTAGGTGTGGTTTAAGGGACGGTTCATTTCGGGTCGTGGAATGGACTCGTCCTGTGTGGTTGAATGAGTACAATGGAGTTTGGTTAGGTAGTGTAGGATCCATAGACGTGTTCCTAGATGATACTAGATCACTCCATTGTCGATGCGGTTAAATCTCGTGTGAGGTCAAAATCGATTGTAACCACTTGTTGGATAATGAAAAGTTGAAGTTGAGCCAAAAAAAAAAAATTGAATTTCCGTCAGCACTAAAACTTGGATTCACTAACCACAATGGTCAACCTATAAAGAGGGTAAACCAAAAGGTAAGAGAATCTCCCTAAGGCGTAATCAAAAAGTCAAGATAAGAACATATATCAAATAGAGATTTCTCCATGACATTTTTTATCCTGTCCCTGGGTTAAGCATTCATTCATGTACGACATGAAGATAAACTTCTTTGATGACTAATGTAAATCAAGATGATTATCGATAACCAGACTAAAGTCTCTGATTACTACAACATGCACATGAGTTTATCTACTGGCTCAGGCCATGACTTCCAGCTTAGAAGCAGGAAGACATCAAACTCATGAAACATATAGACAAGTATACTATATGGTTAGGCCATGCACCCCTTAGACCATATGACTCCTATCAACTACAAAGCCATGAGCCCACAAGGCCACACACCACTTAGACCAAGCGCCATAAACGAAGTTTGTGAACCATTGTAATGTTAACCCATGACCATGAGTCCTATAAGATCACCTGATCATACATGGCTCAATTCCAAGCGACTTATATATTATGGTCTCTTTTAGCATCATATGCTTTCTCAAGGAAACATCTCATGCCGGATTCCAAATGGTCCAATCCGGGGCCATCGAAGCAACCTCTAAGGAGCGACATGCTTATCTTCACACCACCAGAAAATTTGTAGTGAATGTAGATTTTGGTCGACCGAAAGACACAAATTATCTCGATTTCAAACATGAATTTGGAAGATAAGGGGTTAATTGTTTGGGAAAATTCATCCAGGAAGCAAGTCTTCTTGCTTAGAGTAGGACGCTAGTCTTATTCTCCTGCTGAAACGCCTTCTGGCCTCCGGGTCACATTTTCCTCTTGCCGCCGGGTACAATGAAAAACTTTTACCAAAGAGTTTTTTATATGTTAGGATATGGAAGGAACTAACCTAGAATTTGACTATGATGATCTATAAAATGGACTCCTAAACAATAGAAAAAGGAGAATGCCATCTTTTCACTTTCAACTATAGAAATAGGCAAATAGAATTAGAATTTATAAACCAATATGATGTATTCATGATCTATTGATCAATAAAATACTAATTTTTATCCATTCTTTTTGATTTTCTGATTTATATTGTGTTTATGTAGTATAACGAAGAACCATGCGTTATTTACTCTAACAATAACGTCTATTGAAATTATAGCTACATTTAACTAAAAAGTGTGGTTGAATGGTACGGCGGACTTGGAAAGGTGTTAAGCAACTCGGTTCGAAACCTACCAAACTTAAATTTACATACTTGTGTGGCCAAGCATTATAAGTATTTAATTCCTACTGCAAACAATTAGATCTGTCTGACGGGATTACGGCCACATTTTGTCTCTGTCGATTTAGACTAATGAGTAGTGATTGCAGTAGTGTATTTTAATTTAATTATGTTCTCTTAGACTAAATTATCTGCCTAAATATAACCACAACTAGGAGTACCTAAAGCTCGAAATTAATGTAAAACTTTAATATATAGGTTGTTGGTTCACTTTATCAAACCTATTGAGAAAATCAAAGATATATTTATACAATTTTTAAAGAAAATTATCACTTTTGAGACTCAACCCCAGAAAGTATATCAGGCTTACGTGCATAATAATGAATAAATAAATCAATTTCTCAACAGACTCTCTACTTCCTTTTATTTTTTATTTGTCTCTCGTACATGATTAAGTTCCGCTACTGAATCACGATCCTAATTCAGAGATTTAGGCCTCACTTCAATACCATCAATCACAATGCCACCTTTAAGTTGATATCCTTTCACCTCTGTGAGACTCATATTGACCTCATCATCCTCTCCTTCTCGTGTCTCAAACTCTCCTAGCTCTATCTCCATCCATCCATCGTCTCTACCTTTGGGCTCCCTCCTTTTCTCGTGATCCGCACCAACCATCCCCACAGTCATCGCCATACGCTCTTCACGGTTTCCATAAAGCAGCCGCTTCATTTGTTGTTTCTTCTCATCCAAGCAACATAGATAAACTTTATTTTTAACTGTTCGACCATTACTAGACTTCATACAAACCTCTGCTGGAACTAGGTCTAGTCCGTAAGCGTGTTTAGACACTTTCACTATGAGATATGCTCCATATCTTGTGTTTGGTGATAAAACTCCGGTTTGAATTCTACCATTGACTTCTAAACGATCCGTCGTTATAAGTTCAGCAGATTCCAAAAATCTGTAATTATTTAAATAAATCATGTTTTAGATACAATACATTTTAAAATTTACACAAAGCATAAATACTTATTTGAAGTCTGAAAAGTTGACCTAGAATCTGAAACTTTGCTCCAGGACCAGTAGGATGCTTGGTCGTTCGATTGTATAGAAATATCTCTTGCAGATAAAATATAAAAAAATTTTCCAGACAATTTATTGATCTTGAAGAGCTGAAAGTGCATCCAAAGAAATCATTAGTACCCTAAAATCACGTACAACTTATTTTATTTTGTAAATACAAAGTAGTTCATTAAGATCAAACCTTTCGAGCATTATCGATGAGAAGAGAGTCACATAAACATCTATAAATCTCCTTTTTGGATGAAAAACTCCGTTGATGATCAGTAGATCGAGAGATGAGACTTTTGTAGTCTGAGGGCAAAAACTTTTCCCATACGAAATCAGAGTCTCCGGCTAACCGGAAAACCAAAGATATTGCCGAGGATGAGAATATGTCTGCCGGAGATGTAAAGGAAATGATGTTGGCTATGCATGCTTCTGGTAACATCTTTTTCTTATTTGCAGAAAAATTATAAACCTGAAAAGAAGATGTTTGAAAGAGAACTATGTTTGTGATTATGGGCTTTGCTTTGAGTTATGTAACTGTGTGGTAATGTGATATACTTGGAAGTGGAGGTGATGAAGTATATATATATAGTGATGCTTGTAATCATCCGCAGACGGTTTTGGACCAATGGTCAATTTCATAGGGTTTTTGATATATTATTGAATTACATATTGTTTCTTTGCAAGGTTAAAACTTAAAGCGTGAGCCCCACCGGCAACAAAGGTAAGTCAAACTTAACACGTTTGGTTGTTGGCCAAAGATAAAGATTCATCTTCCAAAACAGAAAGTTTACGCGGAGGAGAAAATTACACTAGGTTACGTTATTAGCTTTGTAACACTATTTTCTTTATATATTAAAATTAAAAGTTTAGAGAGATATGGGTAATATTTGACCAGTCTTGCCCAAATAAACGTTAGTAGCACCATTGTGTTCAAACAAAAAAAAAACGTTAGTAGCACCACTTCTTTTTCGAGCAAGAGAGTTTTGAGTTATATATATAAACCAGTCTTGGTTCCTTTAATAATATTTAGTACTAACAAAAAATTAGTAGTACTTACTTATTTTTGGTAAAATGTTAAAGTACTATTTATTATATTTATTGAACGCGTAGAAACTTATAAGTTATGAGATCAAATTATGTTTAATGTTTAGAACTATCATAAGATCACATAGTAATTATAGAAAAAACTCACTTTCAAAAAACAATAGACCACCAACCTGTGTCGTCCTGTATTTTGTAGGTTAAAGGTACATGAAAAATATAGACCACCAAACAGAAATTGAAAACTCTTAACAAAAATGAAAAAAATTTAACTCATTCGACTAGGGATATGAAGTCCAACATCATATATTTTAAGGGAGAATTGCCAAGTGTGACTCAAAATTTGGAGTCAAACCCAAAACAATACCCCAACTTGGGTCAAAGGCAAAAGTAACCTAAAAGGCTATTGAAATTACAACTATCCCCTTGTGACCAAACAAAAAAACGGAATTTTTTTTACGTTTCTACCCCTCGCAAGTCGTCTGTTTAGACGACTTGAAAATAAGTCGTCCAGACGACTTAACTGAAAGTCGTCTGGACAGTTAGTCTTAAACATAATTTAAAAATTTTGTAAAAAATATTTTGATAAGTGAAAAATGGAAATTATGTAATTAACATATGTCTTAGGAGGTATAAATTAAGATATAACAAATTTCAATTGTTTTCAGCATAGATGAGTGAAAGTAGTGAGTCATGATATTCTTTAGTTTATGTTTCATCAACATATGTTGTAGTATTGTATGTGTTCTTAGGGTTAGATTTTGGAAAGCATTAAAACCGTTTTTGAAAATTTTTAAAATTACTTATGCGTGTTCATTTCTGTGTATAGTAAACACTATTTAAGTATAATTTGATTTTATAACGTGGTTAGTTAGTTAATCTAGTCATTTTAGTTTAGGGGTTCATTTTAGGGTCTAGGACGACTTAATATTTTGTCGTCTGAAAACAGACGACTAAATATTAAGTCGTCTGTTGTACATTATCAGCCAGAATAAGTCGTCTAAACCGGACCAAACCTTAAAGTTTACCAATGTACTTTTAAAGCTAACCGGATTATTTACCCAATATATAAGGTGATTTTTTTTTTTTTTTTTCATTTTTCGCGAAATTCAGAAACCCTAACAGTTCTCTCTCAAAGGCGATTTCGAATTCCCACGATTTCCGAACAAACCATCGTTCTCAACGTCAGCTATCTATCTCACTTCATTCTCACCGTTGTCGCCGCAGCTTCTTCTAACCCTAGCGCCGCCGATTCCTCTAAACCCTAGCGCCGCCGCTTCCACTATTTCCGAACAAACCGTCGCCCTCGCCACCGTGGTCACCAACGTTCTCACCGCCGCTTCCTCTAAACACTAGCGCCGCCGCTTCTTCTAAACCCTAGCGCCGCCGCTTCTTCTCTGTAAACCTTAGCGCCGTTTCTCTGTAAACCCTAACGCCGCTAAGTCATCAATCTCGAGGAAAAGATGAACATAAAACGTTGTCTCTATCAATTTACTCATTCTCACCGTTTCACGTTTATTTTTTCAGATCTATAACCGCAATGACGAGTACTCCAACTCCTTCTGCGACTGGAAGACTTGTAAGTAATTTAAGTCGTCTGGAAAGTCTTCCAACTGGACGACTTAGTAGATGACTTAAATATAAGTCGTCCATTTGGAAGACTTTCCAGACGACTTAAATTTAAGTCGTCTACTAAGTCGTCTGGACTTATATTGTTGTCTTTGATTATTTTGCAGACAAAAAGGATGGATATTCCAGAACTCCCCCGTAGGTTATACACATCAGGGGAAGAGCCAGAAGCCCACAATAGCATTTCGTATCATACGGATAACAGCAAGTTGCATACTGCTCTTAGGAAAGCTCTTACTGATGACGAATTTGAAGAGCTCAAGGAGTCGAGTTTGGGAGTTTTCATCAAGTTCAAGGAGCAGGGATTTGGTTGGGCTTCAAGGCTGGTTCACTACATGCTCAGTTTCAAGCTGGACATTAAGAAGAAGTATGAGATGTGGTCTCTCGTTGGTCCAGAACCTTTGAGGTTTTCACTGTTAGAGTTTGAAAACCTCACTGGTCTAAACTGCGAGTACATCGAGGACCTTGAGACACCAAAATGTGACGTTACCCCAGAGATGGTTTCTTTCTGGGGGATGCTGGGAGTTCATCTGGAAGCTGGGCCAACTACTGATCAGATAATAGCAGCACTGAAGAGATGCGGGGATTGGTCCAGGGAAGATCGCAAGCGGCTCGCGTACCTCTCCATCTTCACTGGATTCATTGAAGGGAGAAAGTTTTCAACCGCTACACGATCTACTCTGGCAAGGCTAGTGATGGATTTAGAACGGTTTGAGAATTATCCATGGGGGAGAGTCGCGTTTAAGGTGCTGATGGACTCTTTGTGGAACAAAGAAATTGCTGGCTGTTACACCGTGGATGGGTTTATACAAGTTCTTCAGGTCTGGACGTACACAGCTATGCCGGAATTGGGTGCTAGTATTGGTGGTCCCAGAGCAGACAGTCCGTCTCCACCGATACTGGCTTACGAGGGCAGCAGAGGCCGCAGATCAATGAAAGCTGCTATCTTGAGTCAGGTATTTACTTCAATCCAAAAGACTGCGCAGACGACTTATTATAAGTCGTCTGGAAGGTCGTCCAGCTGGACGACTTATCGGACGACTTATAATAAGTCGTCTGGAAAGTCTTCCCAGCTGGACGACTTATCGGACGACTTAATTAAGTCGTCTGGAAAGTCTTCCATCTGGACGACTTATTAGACGACTTATTATAAGTCGTCTGGAAGGTCTTCCAGCTGGACGACTTAGTAGACGACTTATAATTAAGTCGTCTATTTAGTATTTTTTTTCAAATATCTAACTCGATTCTTCTATTTACTGCAGACCCGCGTGATCAACTTTGTTGAGAAGGACATTAGTGAAATGTGGCCAAAATGGGACTCTGAGGTTGAGGACCTGCCCGCGGAGAACATCATTAAAGTCATGTATGAGCGGAGACCGTGGAAGTGGACCATGGATTGCTGGGAAGTCACTGGTACTAAGGTCAATACAAAACCTAAGGTTGTGACTCCATCGAAGAAGGCCAAAGAGATGGTTGTGTTGGAGGAGGAGGAGGAGGAGGAGGAAGACAATCCAAGACCTCGGAAGAAAGCTCGTAAAGAGGCTCCTAAAGTGGCTAGTGAAGAGGCTAGAGAAGAGGCTAGAGGGGTGACCAGAGAGGAGTTGGAAATTATGTTCAAGGGCGTAGCTGACTGCATGAAAAAAGGGTTTAATAAGTGCATGAGGGAGTTTAGGAAGTTGTCCGATAGATTGGAAGCTGTGGAGAAGAAGGTTGGTGTCACCAATCAGGCTACCCCTCCACCTCTAACCAATCAGGCTACCCCTCAAGATAAACAGCCTACCCCTCTTGCCAAAGAAACCGGGGGTAGAAACAAACAGGCTACCCCTCATGCCAATGAAACCGTGGTTAGTAACCAGCCTCCTCCTCATCAAACCAAACAGCAGCCTCCTCCTCCTCAAAAGAAACAGCAGCAGCCTCCTCCTCCTCATCAAACCAAACAGCAGCCTCCTCCTCCTCAAAAGAAACAGCAGCAGCCTCCTCCTCCTCAAAAGAAACAGCCTCCTCCTCAAAAGAAACAGCCTCCTCAAATCAAAGAGGTTAGTATCAAATCCAGGGTTAACTAGTTGTCCAGACGACTGTAAAAGTTGTCTGGACGACTAGTTGACCCTGGACGACTTAAACGTAAGTTGTCTGGACGACTAGTTGACCACGGAAGACTTAATTTTAAGTCGTCCAGGGTCAACTAGTCGTCCAGACAACTTTTATTTAAGTCGTCCAGGGTTAACTTGTGTGCAACTTTTATTGCAGAGATGGTTGCCGGAGGATACAGCAACCGAGGCGAACTCGGTAAATAAGATCTTGCCGGAGGATAAAGCAGATGGTGTCACCTCCAAAGAGATTGTTGCTGTCACTTCCACCGATCACCAACCGAGCCTCGCTTCCACCGATCAACAACCGAGCCTCGCTTCCACCGAGCCAAGCGATCCAGTTTCAGAACCGAGCCTGGTTGTATTGGACAAGCGTGCAAAGAGTAAACGAGCGAAGAAACCTGCTCCCACTGTGAGATCTCCTTATACGGCAGAGAAAAAAAAAGATAAAGTGGCAGCCTATAATCCATTTCCGCCAGTAAACAAAGATAAGTTGAAGGAACTCGCTGATTGGTTGAAAACTGATCCGTAAGTGATTGCTTTACCCATAATAGCTTGATTTAGTCGTCCAAAACTGATTGCTTTTTTGTTTGCAGTCATTATTTAACTAAGACCGAGGACAAACCACGTACATCACCAACAAGGTGGTACCACTTCCTCCGGACAGCCAGAGGATGGCTGGAAGACTGCGTAAGTCTTCTGCACACGACTTATATTTAAGTCGTCTGGTAACTTCTAACTTGTTATATTTAATATGCAGCATATAGATGCTTGGATTAATGTGCTAAGGCAGAGGTATCAGGAGAACCCACAAGCTTTCAGGAGCGAGCGAATGTGCTTCCTGGATCACAACTTTTCCCAGTCTTGGAGAGAGCAGTATCAGCTCTTCAAAACATCGGAACCTGATCACAAAGGTTTAGGAAGAGTTCTACCTGGTGGGGCGTCGTATTTTTATGACGGATCAATACCTTCATTTTGCCAATCAAACAAGAAGTGGGGGGAGGACATTGATGATATCTATGCGCCAGTGAACTTGGACGACAAGCATTGGGTTGCTATTTGGATATCGATCCCTAAGAGGCACATAGTCGTCTGGAACAGCATACCTTCATCTAGTGTACCAGACGCATGGGATGCGATAATGGAGCCTTTTCTCCAGATGGTCCCTTATCTGCTTGTTGAGTGCGCAGCCACCGACGAAATACGGGTCAAATACGGGTTGGAGCCATACACATATGAGAGACCGCTGAAAGGTGTACCCACGGCCAACAATGATGATTGTGGCGTGTACGCTGTAAAGTACATTGAATGTCATGCTCTTGGGGTCTCCTTTGACCCTAAAGACTTTGCTAGGTGCAACGCGAAGAAAATGAGGGATAATATGGCGGTGGATATATGGAAGGAGCTTGTTGATCAGCATCTGAAAGAAAATGTGGATGGTGATAAGTTCGTGGGCATGTATGATTAGATTTGTGTTTGTATTTGAACTTGTCTTTGTATTTGAACATGATTTTTTAACGAGCGAAGTATTTGTATTTCAGCTTGTCTTTGTATACATTTGTAAATATATAAGTTGTCTGGAAGAAAAAAGTCGTCTGAAAGGTTTTCCAACTGGACGACTTACAAATAAGTCGTCTAGAAGGTTTGGACGACTTATTATAAGTCATCTGGAAGGTTTTCCAACTGGACGACTTACAAATAAGTCGTCTAGAAGGTTTGGACGACTTATTATAAGTCGTCTGGAAGGTTTTCCAACTGGACGACTTACAAATAAGTCGTCTAGAAGGTTTGGACGACTTGAAGAGATAGTAGAAGGTAGTCTAAAAATAAAATACACTTGAAGGGATAGTAGAAGGTCGTCTAAAAATAAAATACACTGGACGACTTAGTAGAAGGTCGTCTAAAAATAAAATACACTGGACGACTAAAATTTTAGTCGTCTGGACGGGTAATCAAGACTGGACGACTTAAATTTAGGTCGTCTGGACAACTAGTCAACTGGTTGTGTACATTGTGGTTTCGTATGGCCAGTTTCCTTGCAGTTTGAGCATCTCCGTGCCCTGTGTTTCTTCCTGGGTTTGTGTCCTCTCATCCTAGATAGCTCCAACCAAGATTGCCATCTTGATTTCTTCGGTCTCCCCCGACCACGCTTTAGTTCTGGAGGAAAGCATTCTCGTTCCTCAATATGTTGTGACACGATAGGATATATATTCTCTGAGTATCCTGCATACAGATAATTCTTTGAGTACAGTGGACATACAAGTGTGGAGATATGCAAACCAGCATGTATTCCAGCAGCTATAGCATGAGAGCAAGGTATTTTCTCCACTCCATAGACACCACAATCACACTTTGCATGTTCCAAATCAACCACACAGTCCATTTTGCCACCTTTGACAAAGAAATGCCATCCATCAATTGGTTCGACCGTCATCGTACCCGCTATCTCTTCTCGAACAGCAAGCAAGTATTCAACACCCCCGCTATGTTCAGTTGTGAGACTCAAAGCATCTTGTCTCCTTTTCCAATACCATTTTCCTAACTTCTGCCTTATGAACTCCAGCAGGAACGTAATCGGAAATCCTCTTGCTCGCTTCAGTGCGGAATTAATAGATTCAGCAATGTTGCTTGTTTTTATGTTGAACCTGTTCCCCTTACAATAAACCCTTGACCATAGCCTGACGTCGGCTTTCTCCAAATACGTTGCAAGTTCCGGGTTTGCACTCCGTATCTCAGCCATGTACCGGTCAAAATCGTAAACCGTGTGAGCATAAGCAGCCCCTTTCACCAAGTACATGAGATGTTTCCCTTTAAACTTTTTGACAATGTTATCTTGAAGGTGATAATAACATATTCCTCGGGTTGCCCAAGGAAACACCTTATCACACGCACTTTTAATGGCCTTGTGCCGGTCGGAGACTATCACCAGAGGCTTGTCATGAGATATACAACTAGCCAATTTTGTGAAAAACCATTCCCAAGAAGGTATATCTTCCTCATCCACGATCCCAAAAGCCAATGGGAATATCTGAAAATTGCCATCTTGTGCGGCTGCAACTAACATAGTTCCTCCATACTTTCCACTTAGGTGAGTTCCATCCACCACAATGACCCTTCTCTGATACTTAAAACCTTTGATAGAAGCTCCAAAAGAGAGAAATAGATACTTAAATCTTTTCATAGAATCAAGTTCTATCGCCGTGATAGAATCAGGATTTGCAATGGAGATTTGCTCGAGATATGATGCCAGACGCGAATACCCTTCTTCTGCTGATCCTCTCACCAATCTTTGTGCATATAACAGTGCTCTGTATGAAGTGGTGTAATCAAGCGCCATGCCAAACATGTTCCTCATTGCATCAGTGATATGCTGCGGAGTTATCCCATCAATGATTCCAACACGATCAATGAAAAGACTACCTACATACTTCGGAGTACAGTGTCTCCGCTGAGCGATTCGGTCTCCCGCTGAGCATAAATGTTTTTCCACATACTTTGTTACCCAAAACGTGTTTGTCCCATGTTTGACACTCGCTCTGACCTTCCATCCACAATAGCTAACCGGACATGTTGCCACAACGAGAGTTTTCGTTGATTTGTATAATCTGAAAGAAAACTTACCCCTCACTGCTGCCAACCGCAGCTCTGAAAGCAGTGCACCCTTGCTAACAAAACTCTGGTTGACATAGATACTGGTACCATTCGATTTTCCTCCTTCAATAGCATTTGTCTTAGCATATGTCTTTTGGATTTCTTCAAAACAAATATTATCATCATCTTCCTCGTCCTCATCTGGAACCTTTCCATAAAGACTGTAATCCCCACCATTCTGATCCGTTTCACCAACAATAGAATTATCAGCATCCTCCTCCCCATTTTCCTCCTCCCCATCTTGATTTTCATCTTCAACAAACTCATTATCACCAACATCTTCAAAACATTCATCAGCTTCATCATCATCACCAACATCTTCTTCCCATTCACCAGCTTCATCATCATCACCAACATCTTCTTCCCATTCACCAGCTTCATCATTATCACCAACATCTTTTTCCCATTCACCAGCTTCATCAATATCCCTTTTCTCTGAAACCGTTTCGACCTTGCTGCGGCTTGATACACAAAGACATACTCTATGGGTTTTGAGTATCTCCAGCAAGTTTCGAACTTGTCTATCACTTGTAACATGAATGGGAAGACTGCCTGGAGCCATCATCATTTCTGCTGGTAATGAGTAGCTAATCTCCACACTCACTGTTCTCATGTCCAGGTTATAATCTTCTTGAGCCATTGCAACAAGTTCAGCATGTGTTGAATCTTCATTCAATAAAAACAATCTTGCTCCTTTGAGATCATCAACCACAAAATCCCAACGGAAATCTCTCAACAACCATTCTCCATACACTGCATGTAACTGAAAAATCATCTGCAAATATTCAAAATAAAACACATTAGTAAACATAGAGAAAATGAAGAAGTTCAATAAACATTGCCGCAGACGACTTAGCATTAAGTCGTCCAGAAGACTTAAAGGTAAGTCGTCTAAAGAGGTCACTTTTGCAATTGAAAATTAAAAGGGACGACTTAATTCTAAGTCGTCCGGCTTTGTTTGTTAAAAAAAAAACTTCAGACGACTTATATATAAGTCGTCTACGAGAAACGGGCTAGTTTTGCATTTGACCGAATCGTGTCAGATCTTTGACTATTTCTGGACGACTTATAATTCAGTCGTCTCTGGGAAAGTTAAAATTTCAATATTTTATGAAAACTTGACGACTTACGTGTAAGTCGTCCTAGGTTAGTTTTGTAATTGAAAAATAAAACTTGAAATTTAACTTTCTCCAGACGACTTAGATGAAAGTCGTCCAGCTAAACGACTTAATTTAAGGTCGTCCGGGATAAGCAAGGTTTGACCAGAAAATTGGGAAAAATTCTGGACGACTTTGCTTTCCCCGGACGACTTTAAATTAAGTCTTCTGGAGGGACGACTTTATATTAAGTCGTCTGGTTAAAGTTAAATTATGAAGTTTTATTTTTCAATTACAAAACTAACCTAGGACGACTTACACGTAAGTCGTCAAGTTTTCATAAAATATTGAAATTTTAACTTTCCCAGAGACGACTGAATTATAAGTCGTCCAGAAATAGTCAAAGATCTGACACGATTCGGTCAAATGCAAAACTAGCCCGTTTCTCGTAGACGACTTATATATAAGTCGTCTGGAGTGTTTTTTTTTAACAAACAAAGCTGGACGACTTAATTTAAGTCGTCCGTTTGACCAGAAGACTCATCAGTAAGTCTTCTACATACAGATGACTTACTAGTAAGTCTTCTACGCGAACAGATCTTGAAAAAAAATTCAAATTCGTACCTTAAACTAGGTGAGATGACTTCGTTTGCACACAGGGTCTTCTCCAACCACCCAGAACCTCAAACGAAAGCAACCGTAAGTCAAAACGAAAGAAATATGGCTCTGTCAACCATAGCCCATATTTTGAATCAAAAGCTTGAGTTTTTTGGATGAATATAGAGAGAAAGTGAAAGAAATGTTGTTTTTAGTTCATAACAATTGAAACAGAGAGAGTGTAAAGAGATTTACGTGCATTAAAGGGCATTAAAAGCTCCAAACAGTTCGTACAAGGTTGTTGCCACTATTCATTGCAGTGGCAATATTGTAAATACTTGAAGAAGATGAGGTTGAGACAGTAAAGAAGCCATTTTCGAAAAAAAAAAAAAAAAATGTTAATGGCATTTTCGTAGATAAAACGCAGGTGTGGGGTTAAAATCTCAAAAAAAAAAGGAGTCAAAAGAAAAGGTTAGTTTTCTGTTTGACTTCAACTTTTGAGTCACTTTTGCAAAAATCCCATATTTTAATCATTTCATTGACGTTAACCTTTCTACGATATTTCCCATTTTCGTAATATATGGTGACAAATGCTTCGTTTGTATTAAAAAGCATCAGCCAGTCCATCATCCGACGGATTAATAAGCTAATTAAATTAAAAGCAAGTAATATACATAAAAATATATTTTCATTTAAATTAATATTTGAATTAATTTTTATAAGATTCTAAGTATATAAGATTGAAAGAGAAAGCTTCTTAGTTCATTGACCAACACCGTGTGATAGAAACTACGGCCAAGCCTCGGCACCTGCGACAACCTCAAGAACTCCACCGGCGTTGGCGGCTCGCCGCTGGTGTCGGTGCCTCCTTCTCCCCTCTCGTTTTCCCTTTGCTTCGTTACTTAGTCTCTCCCCCTAGCCGATATGCTGAAGCACTGATGTCGTTGGTTGATGATTGATTCGGGGTCCGACCATGGCGGTTCTTCCAGATCTGTCGTCACCGGTGGCCTTTGGTTGGACAGCGAGGTTCGTGGAGGCGCGGCTAGTTGCGGAGTCGGATTTTAAGGTGGCTAGGGTTTCGGATCTGCCGATTTTCAGATCTCTTCGGTGTGATTCTCCCTTAGCCAGTTCTGGAGGCGCGTGAGTCACGGAGATGGCTCAATCGGTCCAGATCTGTCAGCGGTCTGTGTTGATGTGGGGTTGGCTCTCTGCCTTGGTGTCTCGGCGACAGCGACTTGCCATTCATACCCAAGTTGTCGTAGACCATTGGTGGCTCAAGTCTTCGGTGGAGGTAGAAACCTCTTCTGGTTCTCAGAGGAGGTACGTGTTTGGCTCGGAAGGAGATAGAGGTATATCGGAGCGATTGCTTCATTGTCGGTCGTTTGTCGCCGTCTTGATCGTGATTTTCATGGATTTGGAGTGTTTATTATCCAGTTACCGGCTGGGTGAATAAGACATTTCTGGGAAACCTTTATAGGCTTCGCCGTGGGGTGATGGTGCGTATGAGGCGCGGGGAGAGCACACTCAAGGTCCAATGGAGAGACTTAGTTGGGATTGAAGGGTGTTTACAGCGACGGTTAAGGATTCTAACCTCTCTCGTTTCAGTTTATATGTTTGGTGATGTTCGTGTGCGCCTAGTCTATCTCGCTGCTCCTCTCTTTTTGTGTTAATTGTTGATGAGTTCTATTTCGGTAAGCTCGTCTTTGAGCGCAAGGTGGAACACTCCTCTCCTGAAGTTCGGTTTTACTCTCCTGCCTCTCGACATCTTTTTTCTTCGTGTCTTTGTTAGTTTTTTATGGGTTTGTGATGTATCCATCTTTTGGCTCCGGGTGGTACATGTTACCTCGCCGGCTTATGGCTCTGGAAGGAATGTATTCCTTGCCGGCTCTGGTTTGTAAGAAATGTTGTTTTTGTGTTTAATATAATCTACAGATGACAAAAAAAAAAGATCGAAAGAGAAAGAACTGAACCACAAAAATAAAAGAGGAAAGACGTAGTAGCATTGTTACTTTTTGAGAAATTTGATCCAATAACAAAAAAAAACTATATTCACCAACTGACCATATCAACTCTTTTCTCATATTTTCTCTTTATCTCTTTCTACCTTCTTAATACAAATCTGATATTTTCTTCAATATAATCGTTCATCAAGTTAACCCTTACTTTTTTCCTGTCATGTAGTTAACTAGAAATTGTTTTTTTTTCTTCTAATTTTTCATTATTATTTCAACCATAAGGAAACTGTCGTTAGTTGACAAAAAAAAAGTGGACCATTTCCGTGAAACTTACAAGTTGGAAACGTTTTGTCTTGTTTTTATTGGTCAACTTGAACATATTCAAACTAATCATTGAGGTGAGAGAGTGAAATTTTAGCACTGTTATCTGAATAATTTATTCTTTGCCACGTGCAAAAATTTAACATTCTAAACCTTTTTGAAAAGAAACAGTTGCTCAATCCATTTGATTGGGTTTTTGGTACTTAAACGAAATAGCTAGATTTATAGTTTCTATTAAGGTAATCAGGATTATAATCTTACAGATGTCTCACAAGTTGTATGCATGATATTATATAGCTCAAACATTTATAAACGAACCCAATCGGCGTTCGCTATCTAGATCTTCTCTCCAACTCTACTAAAATCTTAGAAAACCGCTGCTGTGAAAATAAGAAAACAAGAAAGCACACTTTGCCTCTAACATGTTGGCAAACTATAAATATTAGGTTAAAACTCGTCTGGGGTAATCTTAAAAATTGGTGAAGTCTTGGACTCTAAGTCGGCTGGAACCAAACGGGCTTCTGCACACTTCGATGTCGTTCGCTGTCACAAGATGTGCATCGATCGATTATTGTCTCTGAATGTCGACCACTGGTCTTGCTCGATGGTCAGCTCGGATGCTTTCTCTAGTTATCTCCAAAATACTCCAAAATCATCACTTTCTTCCAAATAACTTCTGATCCTATAAATATACTAAATAGACTCTAAAACATAATAATTAGTTATTAAAACATTTATAAACCATGGTTAAAAGTAGGTAAAATCCATGGTCTATCAACTCCCTCAAACTTACCATTTTGCTTGTCCTCAAGCAAAACATACATGCAGTCTCTCTGAAAGAGATTTAGAAACAGTAGAGACTCACAGATTTAAAACTCATAATCATCACCTTAGGAAATCCTAGTCTCAGAAGCACATTATACCATATCCTAGTCTAGCAACCAAATTCACCTAGTCAACAACTTAGCAAATTATGTTTGACAATCCCCTCTACCAACCTCAATTCTTGCATAAATAAAAGTGTATGCTTCACCTTGCGGGTATCGATCACATGATGCAAGGATGCTCAAACAAGTATCTGGATCTGCAGGTAAATAAGAGTTTCTTTCTTCTCTCTCTACTAACTTCTCTCTCAGTCAAAGTTTGTTTATATTGCAAGATCATTGACTAAGATTGGACAATCTTCCATGAATCAAGTTTTAATGGTTTTAGCCACCAAATCTTGTTCACTTCTTTTTGACTTATATCCTAGGATTATTTGTGAATCAAGCCTTAATAGTTGTAGCCACCAAGTCCTGTTCGAATTTCTTTCCTAATTTATCATCTATAATTATATTATATATATATATATATATATATATATATATATTATCTATATTTCGAAACAGAGAGAGAGGGTGATAAATTTACACAAGGTTTTACCTTCCAGACTTGTTTGAAGAATCTGATCTCATGTATACCAAGCCCCAAGATAAGTAGAGTTGAGCTCAATTAGGTTGGGGGTCAGCTTTGGTTCCTTCAAATATTCTCAACAAGTGTAACATAGTTGACACGTTGATCCACTTTGGTATCTTTAGTGTTATCTGCAACTAGTAAGTCTAGAATTGTGTGGTTAGATAATAAGCAAAATTAATAAGTTCATTGTCCCCTTCTTGACTCAATAAAAACTTATTTTTGAAAACATTTTTATAAGACTCATGAAATAAACTAATATCAGTAAACCTCCCCCCAAACTTAAACTATACTGTCCCCGGTGTAAATTCAGTCAGAGTTATGGTGAAAACTAAAGCAAAAAGACTCAATGTAACAAGTTAGAATGATATACCAGACTGGAATAGATGTCGATCGATGTAAAGATGTTGTCATCGGTCGCAGCAGGTGATGTTCTGTCGATCGATGTTGGCAAAGTCTCGTCAGTCGATATCATGGGCAATCGTATACTCGGATATCTTTTTTTTTCTTTATGACCTGGAAAAATTTTAAAACTAACATAAGTACTAAACTAATAAAAACCAATTAGACATTACCTAATAGTGGGTTACCTCCCACTCAGCGCTTTGTTATAGTCATTTAGCTTGACTTTGGTGATGATTTGGCTAGTAATATGGAAAGCTGGTACTTGCTGGGAAGCAAGTCTCCATCTCTTCTCTGCTCTTGTTGAACCATGTACCAGTGAAGTCTCTCATTGCCTTGTCTCCTCTGCGCCATTTGTCTTTTGTTGCTGCAGTTGTATTCTCTATCCTCGGCAATCTGTCTCCAAGAAATTCAAGTTTGAACTGATGTCTCACAAGCGTAGCGTATGTGTCAGCTGAGATCTACTCTCCATGGTTGTTTATATCAGACATATCTGATTTCACCTTTGGTATGAGCCCTCCTCAGTTTATTGGTGTAGCTTCGTCGATCGATGTCCTTCTATGATTGTCGGTCGATATGTTGATGCGTCTGTCGATCGATGTTGATGCCTCTGGTCGACGAGCGATGTATCTCTGAATCTCCACTATCTCCCTCTGCATTGCTTATGTCTGAGAAGTCAAAGAACTGATGGTGATGTCCCATGGGAAATAGATGTCATCACATCTCTTATCAAGCCTCTCTTCTGCTGCTCCTAGAGTTCTGTAGATCTCTTCCACCATCTGATCAATCTCTGCTCTGGTGTAAGAATCTGGTTGAGACTGCATCGGATTTGATTGTGACGGGTCAGCGTCGATCGATGTTGGAAGGTTTCTGTCGATCGATACTGGTGTAGTTGCTTCGGCCGCATGCGGTGTCTGCATTCTGGTTATGTCTTGCCTCATCTCCTCCATGCATGTAGTCAACCAACTGATGTTATCATTCAGTGGGTAGTAGACACCATCAAGCTTCATCTGGAAGTCATCTTCATTCTTTTCTTGGGCTCCACAGATCCCATAAAGCATCTCATTTATCTCATCCTTTGTGTAGATATCTGGTACTAGCTTGGTCTGTGTGAATGACCTAGCATGTTCTGGAAGTCATATTTAGCTGTGCTCATCCATTGAAGCTCTTTCCAGAAGAATTCTGATATCATCCTTGGATACACGGATGACGTGTCCATCTACATCTTGGGCATGTCCATGATCATCTCTGTGTAGACTCCGTACATCATTCTCCTCCCAGTGGAATCTCTTAGTTCCATCACGGTCATAGGCTCTTTTTCCAAACTCTGGACGTCTGTCAATCGATGCTGGGTCTCCAATGTCGATTGATGGTAGAGTACGTTGTTGATACTTCGGCTTGAAATGATCATCTACTTCAGGAGCTGTGTCATAGAACTCGTTTGCAACTCTATGCTGGTGCTCTGGAATGTTGTGCTGTTGCATGAGGAGATTTTCTGCTCCATTAGCCATCTGAAGGATGTCTGCAATGTCCTCTCTAGATACTTGCAGTGCGTGCCCATCTATTGCTCTTGCATAGCCTTTTGGATCCCTGAAAATACCAAACTCATTCGGTTTTAGATAGTTATTATTCTGTTTAGCTTTTTCTCATACAGTGGATGGTGGTTGTGAACGAATGTCGCTCGATGTGGAGGCTTTGGTGTCGATTGATGGGTGTTTAGCCCTGGTGAAAGGACGATAGAAACGAGTGCCTCTTCCACAAGCTTCTGCAAAGAGGTAATCTGTATCTGAATGTTCCTTGTGGTTTAGAAGTTCCTCAGTTGTGAAACCTTCATGTAACTCGTCTGCTTCTGGCTCATGTACTGTTGTTTCTACTGCATAGCTCTCATGATAGCGATCATCTACCCAACTGCCAATGGAGAAGTTTCTTTTTTTGTGCACGGTCGACCCCATCATCGATCAATGTGCAGTAGGCAATGTCTGTCGATGATCGTTTACGGTTTGTCTGGTTATGATGAGTGTCGATCGATGTTGGGACGGTTCTGTCGATCGATGTCACACTCCTTGTCCGATAGGAATGGTGGAGAAGTCTATCGTCCTTAGTACTCCTATATACTCTGTAGCTCGTTCCTCCTCATAATCCTCACATACTCCTCTGTTTGCAGAGTTGCTCTGGCTGAAGGTGTTGCAGTGTGTACTGCCAGGGTGGGATTGTAGTAGTTATTCTCCCAATCGTATGGACTACTGTCGATTGATTCTTCTAGGTGATTGTCGATCGATTTATGTTTAGCACTGTCGTTCGATGTGGGGGTGTGAGTTTCGATCGACGCGGAATACTCTGTCTTGTACTTAGCTTCACAGTGACATGCTGCTATGAGTCATGGATCATCGATTCTTCTTGAGGACGTATGTGGCTTTGTGACTAGAATTGGATCGTAGTGGACATGTGGGTCTATGAGCGTCAGGCACAACTGGCTGGTTCGTATGTTACATACTGCTCCTATTGTTGACAAGAAAGCTCTTCCAAGTAATAGAGAAGAGTTCTAGTTCAGCTTGATATCCAAGACATGGAAATATACTGGAACTAGGGCATTACCAATCTGTACCTCAAGGTCTTTGACAATTCCTCTTGAGCTCCTCTGAGAACAATCCACAAAATTGAATGATTTCATGGAAGGCTCCACTTTAAGACCTAGATGGTCTGCCATAACCCTAGGTAAGATGCTGATGGATGCTCATGTGTCACACAATGCATGTGGGAACTCAATACCTTTGACCAGACATGGTATTGCAAACTTTCCAGAATCACTTTTTTCTTCAGTGTAATCATATTATTCATCTTATCTCTGGCCTCATAAAACATTCTCCTAATGTCCTCTTCAGTCTCCCTTGTCTCTCTGAAGAACATCCACAATCTGTGGATAAAGTAGGCCTCCTCGAATGGTTTCTCTAGTGGAATCCTAAGGACTCTCTTTCAAAAAATTTTCATCTACTTCTCATTATCTTCCCTCTTCATATGCTTGGCAACCTTTTCCTTTCTTTTCCTCAAGGTTCTCTCCATAGGAGCCTTATCAACTTCCATAGGCTCTGGTGCATCCTATGAATGTGTACTACTGGTCTCTGGTGGGTTAGCTAAAGGTTTGGGTTGTGGCCTGAGTGCAGTGATTCGGGCGATGTCTATCTTTGATAACTGCACTCGGTATATGAGATGTGCTCATCGATCGATGGGTGATGGAGTTTGTCGATCAGTGGCGGTCTCTCGTTGTCGATCGATGGCGGTGTCTCGTTGTCGATCGATGGCGGTCTCTCGTTTTCGATCGATGGCGGGCTCTGTTTGCCGATCGATGTTGACATAACAGGGCTGGGCAGATGTGGGTGTCTTGCTGCGAACTCCTCGTGAGTCATGATCCTCACGGCATTGCACGATGCAGTCGAATCTGTAGGCAAGATTCGTGCGGATTCGACTTGGGAAGATTTTGTGCAGTATCCTATGTGGAAAAATCAGCTGAAGATTCGAGGACAAATCTTTCTTGGCCGGCGAGACATGATGCAGCAAAATATTTGGAAATTATCCAAATATTTTCATTATTCACTAGTTTACATAGATAATTACTTCTTATTGTATTTTCTATATTTTAGTAGTTTTTCTATTTTAATTAATATTAGGGTTTTCATAGATTTAAGGATTTATTATAAATAGGCATCTAAGCCTAAAGTTGTATTCAGTTTTGATTTGATTAATAAAGAGCTTTGGCTTTGGGAAGAATTTTATTCTCTATCCCTTGTATTGATTTGATTAGATTCATCAATCAAGAAGCAGGTTTCAAGCGAGGATTCCCTAGAATTCCTTGGTTGAGCTGGCAGGTCCCAAGCGTGGTTCCATAACCCCTTGGTTGGGCTATTTATCGTTGCTTCCGCTCCATCAAAGAGGCTGTCGATTGGTTCTGGTTGAAGTCCGTCGATAGATGTTTGAAGTCTGACGTCGACCGACACCAATGCGATCCACTAAAACTCATCAAACTCTCTACTTTGAAATCTCCTTCTTGCAGCTTCTCATGCTCCATCACTTGCCAGAAATCATCATATATGATGACATTCACATGGTGCTTCATTGCATCATCTCCGACTCCCCTTTTTAAGGCTTATTGTCTCTTAACAGCTTCTCCTATCTGAACTACCTGCATCTCCAGCTTCGTCACATGGGTGCTCAAAGTCTCAAACTTTGTATTCAGGTTGTTGTAGACAGAATCAATCTTCCCATTGAAGTCCACCGTCATGCTCTGCTGTCCTTAAAGAACCCTATCAAGCATTGCTTCAATCTTGCTCTCCTGAGTAGGTGGTGTGGCTTCTGGTAAGATGAGTTTCCATAACTCATGTTGCTGCTGTATTTGTTGTTGTAGGGCTTGTGGTACTGCGAACTCTGGTTGAAGTTACTCCTCTGTCCATTGGCATAGAAGTTTATGTTCCCACTCTGGTTTCCTGAACCCTAGAATCCAGTTCCAGCGATGAAGTTCACATCCTCCTCTACTTCTGTTCTACCCTCTGTATCTACAACATCTGCATTTTCTACTAAGTAAGCCTGCTTCCTGAGAAGCTTGTGAACACTGTCCAGGTTTGCTTTCACCTCATCCATCTGGTCCTTCCCAAGGATGGCTGCAGATCTCTTTCTCAAAATCAGTATTCTTGGTGCTATTGCTGGATGCCAAGTTCTCAATAACTCTCGCAGCCTCTTCTGGATTCCTAGTGTTGAAGTTTCCATCGCTGGAAGCATCAAGAGCTATATGATACTGCACTGTGATGCCTCTGCAGAAAGTATTGAGCATTTGTACTTCATTGAATCCATGGCGTGGACAATCTCTCTGGTAGGACTTGAATCTGATCCATGAGCTTTTGAATGATTCTGTAGGCTTCTGCGCGAATGTAGCAATATTGCTCCTCAAGTCTTCAGCATGCGCCTCATCAAAGAAGTTACGTAGAAATTCGTTCTTAATGTCGGCCCAGGATGTAAGAGATCCTGGTGGTAACTGCTTAAGCCAATGCGAAGCCTCTCCAGCAAGTGAGTACTTGAAGAGCTTGTAGAGTAGATAGTCCTCAGGGACTCAATTGACTTTAATAGTGTATATAAGATCCTTGAACCTCTCCAGATGGTCCATAGTAGGCTCTTGAGATAACCCACTGTAGGGTGTCTGTCCCACGAGTGTGTAGTATTGCGGCTTCAACTCGACGTCGCCTCTCTGGATAGCTGGAGGACGAATAGTTGATCTTTTGGCATAGAATTGATCTGGACGGTTGTAATCAGCCAACGTTTTGGGTCGAGCAACCTCATCTACAGGTTGAGAAGCTCATGTAGCATCAGTATTGGGCTCAAGGATTACAGCCCCCTGAGCATCTATCCTCTGACCTTCTGCATTCCGTAGATGACCCTCATGGTCATGCAGGTCTCCATTATCATCTTGTACAAGAATTAAGGTCGCAACCATGTCTCGCGGCTCAGTATCGATCGATGTTTGGACTGAAGTATCGATCGACGTCGGATGGAAGATATCGGTCGACAGAAGAGTAGCTTCGGTCGATGGTGGTGAGCGAGTGTTGGTTGACGAAACTGGTGTCTGGGTCGATGGTGGTTGGCGAGAATCGAGCGACGAACTAGTGTTGTTGTCGATCAATGAAGAGCGTCTTCCTTTGCGGTTCGAACGTTCCAAGCTTGCAGGATCTGATGAGAATATCAGTGGTGTTTCCTTGTTTCTTCTGGTACTGCTGGGCATGCACCTGAAAAGACAAAAAAAAAAAATTTATGTCCGAAAGTGGTTTTAAAAAATAACCTAGACTAAATCAGACTAAATCTATAGACGATCAAAGCTCCCCGGCAACGACGCCAAATTTGATCTCACTCAAATTACCACAAGGAATGAGTTACTCTCTCAAATAAGAGGTTGAGTTGTAGTACATATGGATCGAATCCACGAAGAGCTAGGTAACCTAATAAATCTAATCAGAGTGATTAAGCTAGGTTGATTATGATTAAATGTAAATAGAAGGTTTGTGAGCAAAGCTGTTGCTTAATTGATTTGATTGGGTTTGGTACTCAGATGAAATAGCTAGACTTAGGGTTTCTATTCAGGTAATCAAGATTATAATCCTACAGATGCCTAACAAGTTGTATGCATGATATTATAGAGCTCAAACATTTATAAACAAACCGATCGGTGTTCGCTTTCTAGGTTTGTCTATTGACCAGATATAAGTGTCGATTGATGATTCTAGAGGAATGTCGATCGATACACTTGTTGTACCGTCGATCGATTATTCTATAGGAATATCAATCGACTCGTCTTTAGTCAAGCTTTACGCGCGGGTTGAATTATGCTCACTAGGCTTCCTAGATCAGCTTTCGCCTTACTCTAACAATCCTAACTCAATTAGGACGGATTCTGGATGAGATTCAAGTGATGACTTGTACGTACAACTCCTAGATCAAGGTTCTAGCTAGCTAAACTAGAAACAAGCATTAATGACAATCCGAATGATGAATATCACAACTTAGCAATCTATAGTTGGGGCTAATCCCTCATAATATATTTGAACCCTAAACCTAACAATAGAACTACTCAGACATGGCTAAGCAATTCGTAACATCAATTAGGTATAAAATATGCATAGATAAATAGATAGATATTAATGGAGTTCCAATCACAAATCTCTTCGGATCTTCTCTCCAACTCTACTAAAATCCTAGAAAACTTTTGCTATGAAAATAAGAAAATAAGAAAATAAGAAAGTACATTTTGCTTTTAACATGTTGGCAAGCTATAAATATTAGGTTAAAACTCGTCAGGGGTAATCTTGTAAATTGGTGAAGTCTTGGGCTCTATGTCGGATGGAACCAAACGGGCCTCTGCGCGCTTCGCTGTCGATTGATGTCACATGATGTGCATCAATCGATTATTGTCTCTTAATGTCGACCAGTGGTCTTGCTCGATGGTCAGCTCGGATGTTTTCTCCAATTATCTCCAAAATACTCCAAAATCATCACTTTCTCTCAAATCACTCCTGATCCTATAAATATATTAAATAGACTTTAAAATATAATAATTAGTTATTAAAACACTTATAAACAATGCCTAAAAGTGGGTAATATCCGTGGCCTATCAAGACATGATAAAAGAAACACAAATCGGATTTTGAATAAATTGTATTAAAAGATGAAAAGAGACAGTATGGAAGTTTGAAATTTTCTTTCTGAAGGAGTTCTGACTTGTCTCTCCAATGTTGTATAAGATTAAAAAAAAGTGTTGCCTAAACAATGACTTTATAATAGTAAATATAGGGTAAAACACGGCTAGGACCGTGGGAGTTAAAACTAATCGCAATCAGAATTTGAATCAGAATAAAGTAAGGTTTAGGGAAAGATTTCCGTGAATAGATCTCTAAGATAGTTTTCTCGAACTCGACTTAATATTATTGAAAATGAATATGATGAATACAAATAATTAAAAAAAAATGAAACAACTCGAAAGAGTGTATTCTAGATATGAGGCAAGTGAGTTAAAAAGTGTGTCTATTAATGATCTTGGCCTTGTCTTTTATACTCCTCATCTCGTTGCAACTACTCAACGTATCTAGGGCGAACGTGTCGTGTCGTGCTTTGCTCCGGAGATCTCGATCTTTAATTTAGCCGATTGACCGCGAAGTGGTCAGGTATTGGTTGTTATCTGCAGACTTGAAACTTGCTACCTTGGCCTGTGAATTGGCTCTTGGGGTCGGAATAAATGGGCTACACTAAATGATCATGTCTTCACTACCAATTCAGCCCGTTTCGATTGAGCCTTTATTGGGACAGATTTATTTGATAAATCATGCTCCAACAGTTTCCTTGTGGTCATTTTTAATGGGCGGAGATGACTAAAGATGCTTCTCCTACACGCGTCGATTTAGTTCTTTGGATGGGTATTGTTTACGTCTAATTAAACGGTGTGAAATCAATAGCTTTTCCCTTGAGGTAATCTTCTGCTGTGGATTTAATTCTATCAAACTCGATGTCTCGCAGCACGTCATTTATGGTGTTAGTTAGGAATTGACAAGACCCAAAACTGTAAGGACCATTCGATCTACATGCAGTTATCGACATCGAACAATTCGTCTTTGGTCGTCAAATATTTGCTTCTACTTTTCCAAGATTTTTTTGGGTGGTGAGAGTCCTAAGTTCTCCATAACTTCTGCGACATCTAGTTTTTGTCTTCCCCTATTTATACTTCGACGCTTATTATTAACGATACCTTTTTATTTTTACTGAAATTTTGAAAGCTATAGACTTTTCATCTTCTTTGTCTTCTTCTCTATGTTCTAACGACGAGACATGCAACCATAGAGATTTAGGAGGGAGAGCTCTTTGGCCCTCACGTACGATCAAAGATGACGTACGATGCTCTAGTTACCTTTCGCCGATCTTTCAACGTACTCGACAAAATACGACCGTTAGTTCCAGCTGGTGTTGAGTGTCCAAAATGGGTGAAACTTTTTTCTGCACATACACGGTTTTCTTTGAAAATGAGGTTTGTTTTTCCCTATTCCCTTTGATTTTACTTGAAGTCGTATGTTGACTGAGGATAAATTTTTTAAGACAACTCTAAATTTAGTCGGACATGTTATGGTTCTGCTGGCGCTTTCCCGATAGGTTGGAGTTTACTGATTGTTCTCGATGTGATTAATCTTTTTAGACGAAGTGGAATCCTGGGTTCAAGGATACTTTTTACTTCTCCACATGCGCTAACTGTAAAATTCTCACCGAGCTTTCGAGAAAAGATGAATAGAGAGAGAGGAGTATTTCTTTTTTGAAGTAAACGAAGCTTCAATAGGCAATTTTGATCACACGCGGATGTTTTCTATTTGGATACTGGTTGATGATAATCCCAGATCTGAGCCTTTATCCGATCACGTCCGTTCTTTGGTTTGTCGGTTGTGTGGCGGGACTGTCGATTGGCCTTCTTTTAGTAGACCGAGGTTGCTCGATGCGCTTGGCGTCCTCCTTAACGTCTACCAAGAGCTCATTCCTCGCTTAGGACCACTGCCTATCAGTTGGCTCGGCCTCAAGGTTTTTCTCTTTCTTCCATTCCTCCCCTTTTTTAGGAGGACCTTATTGACTGATGCTTTTGATTGTCGGTGCGCAAGCGGCTGGGATGTGCAGATCATTAATTTTTGATGTGTCGAGCTTATCAACCCAATCTCAACCGCCAGTCATTTTTCATGATACTTTGGGACGTTCTGTTTGGGAGCCTATTCAGGTCATGAATAGGCAAGGGAAGCCTTGCTTCTGTAATGGAGGGGGGTGCTGAGACGTCTGACCGGCGTGCTGGCGTCGTTATGGATCCGTCCGTCAGAGGTTGGTTGTTTAGCAGATCCGGACCGTGGATAGCATGAGAAAGAGGGCCCGCAGAGAAGGTTCTTCACACTCATTGGTTAGAGGCGGCGAATATGTCATTCCCTGTTGGCCTTTAGAGCATAAAAAGATTTTACTAATGCAGAGGACCCATATGGCGCGGCATCTCTGATTTACTTGTTGGGAGGGAAGGAGTACCAATTGTCAGTTCCTAGTACTCTTCGAGAGAGGGAACCCTACAACAACCCTACTGTTGCTCTCGTGAAAGGATTATTTCTTTCATAATATTGCTTTAATTATTTTATGATGATTTTGACTTGTTTGACGCATTTGTCTGTCTGTAGAAGCTTTGGACCATCTGGTTTTCCATTATGAGGCAAGGGTCGATGAGGGAGGTCCAGCGAATGCAGATCATTCGAGTTTGGAAAGGCTTCCCGCTGATCTTCAGGCAGCTAAGGACCGTGAGGATTACCTTGTTATAGATCTTTCTGACCACAAAGCTCGCATTACCTTGTTATAGATATTTCTGACCACAAAGCTTGCATTGTGCACATATAAGATCTAGCGCACAAATTTCAGGTCTCCACTGATCTATACGCTGCTCTTGAGGCTGAGTGGGATGCGGTCTTGGCTAGGGTGAAAAGTCTTGAAGAATATATTTCGAGCTTTGTGACGCCTCATGAAGTTTGGATGAGGCTCTCAATTCAGACTGATAAATGGAGAGTCTCAGCTCAGTATACTGTTTACGTTTTGAGACATGTGGGTGGCCAAGGGTAAGGAGGCGACTGCTGAAATCGAACTCCAGGATGTGGCGGCAAACATCAGTCTCTTAGATTTGCTCCAGGGGGGAGGTCGAGATCGAGACAGAGATGGTTGTGTTAAGCGACATAGAGAAAGAATGTGATAGTGCTTGGAGGGGCATCCAAGTTTCGAATGTGTCTCTAGGAAAGCTTGCTCCACCGTCGGTTTTGTAGGATTCTGTGATGATGGAAGCGGCCCCGGTGGGTGATCAGATTGTTAACTCCGATGGTGGAGTTAGGAGGTTTGAGAGTGTTCATTCCTCCTTTTTTTTATTGTTTATGTTGCCTAATAATGGCTTTTTATAAACAATACCTTAAAAATTAATGAAGAATGCATAAGATCTGTTTTTTTTTTTATTATGGAGTACAATTTTTAATATGTTTTGAGAATTGAATCAGCCGTAGGTTTTAGGAATTCTCATGTGGTGCTCCTAATTTTACTGAAAAATCATATTTTCTTCCATCAAGCGTTGGTTTTATATATTTTTACCGTGCAAAGTAATGGATGGAGGAGCGTGGTACCTTGAGGGTGAAGCAAACATGTTATAGTAGTGCCATTTCTTGTAGTGTGAACAGGTGAATTCTCGAGCTTCTCTTTTTAGGAGATGATATTTGAAATAATGGTGGGTATATACATTGTAGTTTTTCTGTTTTCATGATAAATCGAGCATAATACTTATTTTAGAAAATTTAAGCGAGATACCGGTATTGGTATTGGAGCACAATAGATTGTCGAAATGGTTGAAACAATAAATTGACAACTGGTTTTTGACAGTTCGAGAATATTGTTTGTGAATATTCAAAGTAAACTCGTGTGGTGTTTTCCATCCCTGTAGAATATTTGAACAAAGTACCGAGTTTAAGAGCGCTTTTCGCATGTCTTGGTGTATACAACTTCGTAATGAAATTTGATATGGTTTTTCCTGCCCCCGCAATGTTTGCGAGCTAAGTACTGAGCTTGGGAACACAATTTTAGTATTCTGAGAGTTGGTTTATGTGCAATCAAAGGATGGAGTGACTGCACTCTTTGGGTAGAGCTTCCTACATACTCTTTTAAGGGATCCAGCCTATACGTAGTTCTATTATTAAGATCATTCTCAGTGGTGATATAGTTTGAGGTTGAAAGAATTTCAAGACCTTGGGACCGGTATGTTCCATTTGTCATCGAAGAGTTCGTAGACGCCAGGCGAACTACTTTGGTACTCGGTAGGGAAATTCCTAATTTATCACTAGTTTTTCGGCGCCTCTATCCGTGTTATCGCCGACTTTTTTTTCAGTACTAGATCGCTTACTACAAATCATCGTTGTTTAACTCTTAAATTGCAGAAGTGACAGGCTGCTTGTTGGTAGTCTTGAATCCGGATTAGACCTTGATGTCGATGTGTGTTGATGAAATATAGCTGATGACGGAGCATTTTCGGTTCAGAGTGCTTATACTCCCCCTTAAGCTTCATATCGCTATTTCGGCAGGTATGACAGCTTCTATCCCATTAAGCCAGATAGAATGGTGTTTCGTGTGTTGCCTTATGGGGAGTTGTACGACACGCTCATAAGACTCATGGAAGCCCTGACAACCATGCCTCTTTTATATAGTTTAAACGCTTCTTAATGTTATATAAGATTCACTTATTTGCTACCTCGGTCTGTCTGTTCCCTTAAGGGTAGTACTAGGTCGAGGTCGTCAGTTTGATTTTCCAGAGTTTTCACAATGCTACAAATTCTTGGAAATGAATTGAGGTCTGTTATTGGTGACAGTCTCGTAGAGAATTCCATGACGGAAAATAATGTCCTTCCATACAAAGTCGTGCATATCGAGATTCTCCATTTTATGGTAGGCTTCGGCCTCGATCAACTAGGTGAAATTATCAATCAAGACAAGCAAGTATCAGAGTTGCCTTGGTCCTGAATATACCACCGGGCCTATTATATACAGATGATAACAGTTCTGTTAGCATCCGGAGTATTGGCACATTGAGCTGTCATTTTGCATTTAAGGGAGTATCCCTCGCAATCCTTGGCCATAGTTGGCCAAAAATATCATTTCTTTTTAATGCGCAGGGGGAGAGTTCGACCTCTAGAGTGAAACCCGCATCGGCCATCATGCATATCTTTCATGATGGGTAAGGCTTCTTATACGTGCACACTAGCGAGGTAAGGTTCTGTGTGGCTACATTTGTATAACTTATCGTCCATTATACAATATTGCGATCTCTTTGCTTTAGGCCAAGACTCCCTTGAAAATAACGTGAACGCGTACCCTGATTCATTTAGTGGCTTGCCTGTCCCCTTTGCATGAGCACGCCATGTGTCAGTCGGGTCAGCTTCCTTAGTACTTGATACCTTGTTCTGCTTGGCTGAGAAATTCAAGGAGTCTTCCTTGCTTCTAGAACCAATGAGATTTAGAGCGACTGTTTGTTGACGGTTGAGCATCCAACTGAGTAGAAATTTTGTGTGAGTCGAGCTATGGAGCATAGTCCACAATAGTGCCGCGAGCTCAAAGATTCTATCTTGGCATCAGCAGAAGCTAAGTTTTAGCACCTGAGCATAAGTATTTACAGAAATATCATTAGTCTTCTCTTTCGTTAGGTTAGCGTTGTCGGTAGAAGCAGGGAGAACGAATTTTAATTGGATTTTAGCTTCCAGACTTACCTCGATGGTGCTTTGCGAAGATGGATTTGCTACTATATTGGCGATCGCTATCTTTTTTGAAGGAGAATCCGTGGGAGGGGTAACCAAATAATTTTGTCCTAGGTATTGCTGAGCTACTGGGTCAGCAAGCATGTTTAATAGGATATCGCAAGCAACCTTTGAGAACGAGGTAGACGGATCTGGAAAAATTGAGCGAACGGAGATAGCTTTCCCCAAAGAATAGGTCTTCGGGGTAGACTGCACACCAGAAGATGATTTGGGCTTTTTTTTTCTTCATCAGCTTCACGGATTCGGAGCAGCAAGATGGCTGAGAAGCCGACGTCGGATGAGATGCTGGTGGGCAGCTGAGAGCGGAGACACGGTGATGGCGGAGCTTCGTCAGAAGAGAGAAAGATCCGCTTTATTTTATGTAATAATTTTTTTTCTCCTTGCTATCTTTAACCACCTATTGATATACAATATTAATCTCAAACTGGAAATACCTGATTTGTCTATCTTGTATAGGCCAATCACTAAAATAATGATTTATAGATAATACTAGGGGTTAGTCCGCCCTAGGGGCGGGTGAGTTTGCATTGAAATTATTTTATATTAAAATGTACTTTTGTTGTATAAAACATTTGAAAAATTCTTTAAATTAAATATAATTAATATAATTTGTTTGTAGTTTGCTAATATATATACATATATTTATTTTGTTAACATCTGATATTTTTTTATAATTTTTACGTGTTTAGATTTTTATTTGTTATCAACTATATTTTATGACATTATACTATTCAATTATCAGTATTCGTTTCAGTTATATTATTTTAATAGAAATATTTTATCTTTTTTTTGCACTTACATGAGACTATATGTGTAGTATTTTAATATATTTTTTAATTGTGTGTTAAAGTTTTATGTTTGATTTTAGTTAATATGAATGTATTACATCCGGGATTATGAATGTGTTTCTAACAATGTTTTTATTCAAAAAAATTCTGAACCAAATATGAAAATCACATTGCCTTTGGCTAATCTAGCATGTTTTATCTTCTCGAATTTTTTTGTTTGGTGTTAGTCAGAATTTGTTTTGTTAGCAGAAGGGAAAAGGTATTCTAGAATTTTTTTTAATTATATTTCACTCAAATACAGAAATAAATTTTGTCATTTACTTATAGTGGTAGCATCATATCATGTGTCACATCAATTATTTATGTTGGATCATTGACATATTATTGTTTTTCTTCTGCATCTATAATTGGTCAGATAGCAATCTAGTCAGGTGACTCTCACTCCATGAATATAACTTTTGGTCCGTTTCCAGCATTTATAGAAGCGACTTCGATGCGAGTTTTATCTGTTTTCCATTCGAGTGTATCCAATATTTCAAGTACAATATAGAGATAGCCAAAGAGAATGGGACATTGTGAGTTTTTTTTCCTTTTTTGCGTTTGTTATTAAGGTCGGGGATGTGTTTGTCAATTTATTGGTGACATGTTATATTATGTGAGAGTGAATCACGGCGTAGTTATTGAGATGTATATCAAATATTTGTTTGATATTTGCCGTTATGGTGGGAGTTTAATTTGTGATTGTGCTTTCTTGGCATATATTTTGGAAATGAAAGTTAATAATGTGATTTACTTACGAATTGTTTTTTCTATAACCGATGCTACTGAATTTATTTCACCTTTGAATTTTGTGTGTGTGTGTGTGTGTGGGGGGGGGGGGGGGGGGGGGGGTTTGTGATTTAATTATGTACCATTATAAAATTAAACGGGAGCTATTTTATTATTGGCCTGAATCATTGTTTGGGCCTTTGCACGGTACTGTGAGAACTGGGAAGACATGGTCTTTATGATATCTTCTTGCCTGGGTGTAAGTTAAAGGGAGCCGTTATGTAGAAGTGTAATTATGAGCGAATCATGTTGCATAGAAGTTTATTTTCCATAAATAAGATCATCATGTTGGATTGATGGTTATTTCTTTAGCTTCTCTTTTAACTCTGTTGTTAACTTTTTTTTTCTGGTGTAGTAAAAATGTGTCGAGGACGTTTTGAGTTAGATAGATTTCATGAGGAGATGCCGTCTTACTTAGAAAATATGGACGCAAAGAGCTAATTAATTTTGTTGTAGCACATTCATATAGTTATTGCTTTCAGTGTACTGTTTAATAGCAGAAAATGTGGACTTATAATAGAAAATCACAGTGAAACTTGAAAGCTTGAATGTAAAAGGAAGTAAATGGTGAAGATGATTTTTATGAATTCTATTGTTGGACATACTAATTCTCTCGCTGCAGTGGAGGTTTTTTACTTGTTGAAGAGTTCGGGATTCAGGTTTTAAAAAACATTGTAATATGCAAACAAATCAGTGTTAATGAAGAAAGGATTGTACATGTCAATCTAGAGGTTAACCATGATCCATTGAGTTGTTGCTCATGGTCATTGAAGGTGGACTTGATCTCAAGGTGGACTTGATCTCACCAACAAATCCAATGATGTCTATGAAGCATACAGTTGAGGTTGCGTATCTTTTATTGTGAAAGTTTGCATTGGCTAAAGACGATGCCGAGACAGCGCATGAAGATTTAACTTGCATTCACAGTAAACTGTCAAAGGTGAAAAAGATAATTTACATTAAGATATAATGAAGAATATCGATTAAGATACACCTGAAAGCCGAGAACAACAACATCGCAAGGTTACAATGTTAAATGTGAGGAGGGAAAATGTTAGAATGTGGCTTAGTATGGCTTACCAAGTGGAACTCTGGAACTCTTAGACCATTTGGTAGAGTGTCCGCAACAGGTTCAGGAAGCTGCAGCATCGCCGTGGTAGCTTGACCATGTAAACCTCTCAGTTGATCAGAAACTTCTTCTTCAATACAGTTGGCGATTCAAGCATTCCCTATAAATACTCTTCCGTCAGCCTTACAGGCCTGTTCAGCGTTAATTTCGACTTCATTTTATATCTACGCAGAAAGTTATAAAAAAAATAAGAGTCTGCTTATATATATCCAAGTCTTATCCAGGAAAATTTTATACCATGTTTAGCTGTTTGACGTCAGTGGTTTCCTTTGCGCTAGCCTCCTTAATGACAATGTCCATAGTTGATAGACTCGCTAATGATGAAGGAAACCTCCTGCCACAGTCCCAAAAAGATATAAGAATGTTTAGAATCTCAAGATATAAACTGACTGTCTATAACCAAGATACAAAGTAAGAAAATTGACTCAAATATAGACCAAGCAGAAAGTGACTCATGGTGTTGTATCCAAACCACTCAAAACTCCATCTGCCTTCAAGATAAATAGACTGGAAGGCTAGTAAAACATTTAATGGCATTGTGCTTTAAAACTTAAATTGGAGAACTTACGTGGTTGGTGTAAGAATCGGCAGTCGGGTTGAGCCGCTCAGGAGACGTTTTCCTCTAAATCCTTTGCAGATCTGATCGGTGATCTCCCTGTAACAACAGAGAAAAATAACAAAAACCCAAAATGGTTTAAGACACTAAAACAAAGAAAAATCAAAAACAACTTAGTGCTTCTGATTCTTGAAACCGAGAAAAGAAAGCTGTTTCCATTTTTATAATCACAACTTGTGTGAATCTAGGGAAGCAATCCTAAGACTAAAGTCAACCTAGTCCTCACCAATTACTAAGCAAACATGCAAATTTCAGTTCAGATTCTGAAATCGAATATATTTAGACGTGAAAAGTATATAGAACCCGCCTTCAAGAGTCGCCTGTGATAGTGGCTGGAATGAGTGTTGCTTGAAAACGATTACAAAAATAATAATAATAATAAACAACAGGATTCAAACCATTTCGTAAAGAGAAAAAAAATAGTACCAAAAGTATAATTCTGATAAAAATGAATCTAAACACTACCGTGTGTTCAGAACAATGATGAACATGAATTTAAATAACAGAATCACCTTAGCATCCAGAAGAATCATATCGTGAATGAAATCACACGAAGAACCCTTGATCTATCGAAGAAGACGATTGTGAGAACGACAAGACCTTTTAGTTTTTGATTCAGGTCTTGAATGAACTAAGTGAATAAATCGCAGAAGACCAGAGGCCTATTAATGCGAGGTGATACGTTACAATGAGAAGATGGATACTTGAGTTTTCTGGTATATCGGCTGCTGATTGCAGAAGAGGAAGAAGAACCCTTGATTTGCCCTTGATTTGTGTTGGGCTTTATAAAAGGGTTTCTAAAAGCCCATCTGCAAATTGAAACCAAAATACCAACTCACGGCAAACCTCAGCTCAAAATCAAAGACGTCTGGCAGTTTTTGCCCTCTCCTTCTTGATGACGTGGCAGCAGGAGAAAGGAGAAAATGTAACTTTATTATTATAGATAGATAGATAAAGGGAAACTGGTATCAACAACCATTAAAAAACCTTTAATTAGGGAAATAACCATAACAAAATTATGGATATGATACATTATATATTATTGAGTAGTTAGACGAAAATACATTTCACTCTCACATGAGTAAGATGTACAAATGAACTCTCCAACTCTCATTTTTCATCTCTCTCTTTTACTTTTATTTCTTATGTTACTAAAAATTACACCCCATCTACAGTGCTTTGTCTTTAATCTTTCTAATACAAATTTTTATAAACCAAAAATTATACTGAAAAATATATTTAGATTCTTCTATATATATTATAGTTTGCTTTTTTTCAACGGATATATATTTCTTAAAAATATGAATATAAATTGAAATTCTTCACATGCTTACTATTTTCCCGATGATAACACGAAATAAAATTTCATGGTTATATAAACAATTGAAGACCGCTGGTATGAATTGGTTAGTCTAACACTTTATGCAAATAAAGTCACAAAACTCTAAAGGTCCAAATGTTTACAAACCGCACCGCACGCAGTATAATACCATTATAAAATTAAATGGGAGCTATTTTATTATTGGCCTGAATCATTGTTTGGGCCTTTGCACGGTACTGTGAGAACTGGGAAGACATGGTCTTTATGATATCTTCTTGCCTGGATGTAAGTTAAAGGGAGCCGTTACGTAGAAGTGTAATTATGAGCGAATCATGTTGCATAGAAGTTTATTTTCCATAAATAAGATCATCATGTTCGATTGATGGTTATTTCTTTAGCTTCTCTTTTAACTCTGTTGTTAACTCTTTTTTTTTCTGGTGTAGTAAAAATGTGTCGAGGACGTTTTGAGTTAGATAGATTTCATGAGGAGATGCCGTCTTACTTAGAAAATATGGACGCAAAGAGCTAATTAATTTTGTTGTAGCACATTCATATAGTTATTGCTTTCAGTGTACTGTTTAATAGCAGAAAATGTGGACTTATAATAGAAAATCACAGTGAAACTTGAAAGCTTGAATGTAAAAGGAAGTAAATGGTGAAGATGATTTTTATGAACTCTATTGTTGGACATACTAATTCTCTCGCTGCAGTGGAGGTTTTGTACTTGTTGAAGAGTTTGGGATTCAGGTTTTAAAAAACATTGTAATATGCAAACAAATCAGTGTTAATGAAGAAAGGATTGTACATGTCAATCTAGAGGTTAACCATGATCCATTGAGTTGTTGCTCATGGTCATTGAAGGTGGACTTGATCTCAAGGTGGAATTGATCTCACCAACAAATCCAATGATGTCTATGAAGCATACAGTTGAGGTTGTGTATCTTTTATTGTGAAAGTTTGCATTGGCTAAAGACGATGCCGAGACAGCGCATGAAGATTTAACTTGCATTCACAGTAAACTGTCAAAGGTGAAAAAGATAATTTACATTAAGATATAATGAAGAATATCGATTAAGATACACCTGAAAGCCGAGAACAACAACATCGCAAGGTTACAATGTTAAATGTGAGGAGGGAAAATGTTAGAATGTGGCTTAGTATGGCTTACCAAGTGGAACTCTGGAACTCTTAGACCATTTGGTAGAGTGTCCGCAACAGGTTCAGGAAGCTGCAGCATCGCCGTGGTAGCTTGACCATGTAAACCTCTCAGTTGATCAGAAACTTCTTCTTCAATACAGTTGGCGATTCAAGCATTCCCTATAAATACTCTTCCGTCAGCCTTACAGGCCTGTTCAGTGTTAATTCCGACTTCATTTTATATCTACGCAGAAAGTTATAAAAAAATAAGAGTCTGCTTATATATATCCAAGTCTTATCCAGGAAAATTTTATACCATGTTTAGTTGTTTGACGTCAGTGGTTTCCTTTGCGCTAGCCTCCTTAATGACAATGTCCATATTTGATAGACTCACTAATGATGAAGGAAACCTCCTGCCACAGTCCCAAAAAGATATAAGAATGTTTAGAATCTCAAGATATAAACTGACTGTCTATAACCAAGATACAAAGTAAGAAAATTGACTCAAATATAGACCAAGCAGAAAGTGACTCATGGTGTTGTATCCAAACCACTCAAAACTCCATCTGCCTTCAAGATAAATAGACTGGAAGGCTAGTAAAACATTTAATGGCATTGTGCTTTAAAACTTAAATTGGAGAACTTACGTGGTTGGTGTAAGAATCGGCAGTCGGGTTGAGCCGCTCAGGAGACGTTTTCCTCTAAATCCTTTGCAGATCTGATCGGTGATCTTCCCTGTAACAACAGAGAAAAATAACAAAAACCCAAAATGGTTTAGGACACTAAAACAAAAAAAAATCAAAAACAACTTAGTGCTTCTGATTCTTGAAACCGAGAAAAGAAAGCTGTTTCCATTTTTATAATCACAACTTGTGTGAATCTAGGGAAGCAATCCTAAGACTAAAGTCAACCTAGTCCTCACCAATTACTAAGCAAACAGGCAAATTTCAGTTCAGATTCTGAAATCGAATATATTTAGACGTGAAAAGTATATAGAACCCGCCTTCAAGAGTCGCCTGTGATAGTGGCTGGAATGAGTGTTGCTTGAAAACGATTACAAAAATAATAATAATAATAAACAACAGGATTCAAACCATTTCGTAAAGAGAAAAAAAATAGTACCAAAAGTATAATTCTGATAAATATGAATCTAAACACTACCGTGTGTTCAGAACAATGATGAACATGAATTTAAATAACAGAATCACCTTAGCATCCAGAAGAATCATATCGTGAATGAAATCACACGAAGAACCCTTGATCTATCGAAGAAGACGATTGTGAGAACGACACGACCTTTTAGTTTTTGATTCAGGTCTTGAATGAACTAAGTGAATAAATCGCCGAAGACCAGAGGCCTATTAATGCGAGGTGATACGTTACAATGAGAAGATGGATGCTTGAGTTTTCTGGTATATCGGCTGCTGATTGCAGAAGAGGAAGAAGAACCCTTGATTTTCCCTTGATTTGTGTTAGGCTTTATAAAAGGGTTTCTAAAAGCCCATCTGCAAATTGAAACCAAAATACCAACTCACGGCAAACCTCAACTCAAAATCAAAGACGTCTTCGGTATTTTTATGAGTCCACGTGGCAGTTTTTGCCCTCTCCTTCTTGATGACGTGACAGCAGGAGAAAGGAGAAAATGTAACTTTATTATTATAGATAGATAGATAAAGGGAAACTGATATCAACAACCATTAAAAACCTTTAATTAGGAAAATAACCATAACAAAATTATAGATATGATACATTATATATTATTGAGTAGTTAGACGAAAATACATTTCACTCTCACGTGAGTAAGATGTACAAATGAACTCTCCAACTCTCATTTTTCATCTCTCTCTTTTACTTTTATTTCTTATGTTACTAAAAATTACACCTCATCTACAGTGCTTTGTCTTTAATCTTTCTAATACAAATTTTTATAAACCAAAAATTATACTGAAAAATATATTTAGATTCTTCTATATATATTATAGTTTGTTTTTTTTCAACGGATATATATTTCTTAAAAATATGAATATAAATTGAAATTCTTCACATGCTATATACTATTTTCCCGATGATAACACAAAATAAGATTTCATGGTTATATAAACAATTGAAGACCACTGGTATGAATTGGTTAGTCTAAAACTTTATGCAAATAAAGTCACAAAAATCTAAAGGTCCAAATGTTTACAAACCGCACCGCACGCAGTATAATAAAAAAATCTCTACATATATTTATATAGATATATGTTTTTGTTACCTTAATTAAGGAATGCACCACATTTATTCCATAGTTCTTCCATATGTAGCTATTCGGACCCTAAATATGTTATAAAATTTGCTAGTTTCCTTTTTCATTCAACCCAATATCTATCGTAATATTATCGTATACTATTCTATTTTGTTGATACAATATATTATGCCTCCTCCTTCTCACTCTTCTTCTTCTGTTATTTTCTTCACTTTCTCAAATATAATCATTATGAACTAGTACTTGTATATTATTTCCGTAATATACTATTATATTCTATATGTCTATATTTAAAACTGAAGTGTATCGTGCGTAGATGTTATGGCCAAACGTTTTTTTTTTTTTTTTTTTTTTTTTGACGTCAAAAGGCTATTCTATTACTCAAGCTTGAGGTGGTCTGGGTAACCAAACCGGAATAGAACAACCAATAAAAAATAACTCCCTATGGAAGGATTTTGTTGTTTTAGCTAGAAAATCTGAAATCTGATTTCGCGCCTGTGGAACATGAATGATGTTGAATTCCAGGAAGCATATCTGTAGCGTCTCTATCCTCTCCAATTCTGTTGCAAAGCTTGGCCAAGCATGTGGATCTTTTATCATTGCAATCAGCTCCTTACAATCTGTCCCGAAGCGTTGACATGTTGAGTATTGAAGCATATTCTCCATTGCCCACCGCAATGCTTCTACTTCCGAATGCAAGGCTGATTCGAGTCGAGTGAAATTCTTTGTTCCCATAAGTTGAGTGTTCTCCGCGCTGTCCATCCATACCCAGCCGCAGCCACTAATGTGAGCAGAAGATGTCCAAGATCCATCTAACAAGCATATGTTACCCAAGCTTATGGCTTGGTCTACCTCAGAAATATTATCTTGTACCACTGGTTGGACCACTGGTTGTACATCGTTAGCATTAAACCAGGCCTGGCATTCACTCTCTGCATGTCGAACTAGCTCCAAGGGATCTCTATCTATACCTCTGAAGAGTTTGTTGTTCCTAGCCTTCCAAATATACCATAGCAACCAGGGATAAGGATCCCTATCTTATTCCGGCTCAATGATGCTATTCTTTCTCCATAACAAATAATCCATGTTCGTGTAGACGCTTGATACTGGAAATATATCCGGGCTTGTTGGAGTCGATGATAATGACCAGACTTGAAGAGCAGGCGGGCATTCAAAAAATGCATGGGTCACAGTTTCTTCTAATTCTCCGCATCTTGGACAATAGTTGTCACACCTCATATTACGTCTTGTTAAGTTCCTCGTTACTGCCACATGACCAGTTAATAGTTGCCAAATAAGATGACATATCTTTTTCGGCGCCTTTATCTTCCAAGCGAAGGCTTGGAGCTTTTTGATGCTTGGCTCTACAATTTCCTTCTCTACCGCTGGTGTTAATACATTCTATGCCAGCCAATATCCAGATTTAACCGTATATTGGCCATTCCTTGTGTAGTTCCAACAGAAAGAATCCCGACGATGGGTTGAACTTATGGCTAAACTCCTTATGAGAGGTATGTCTCCAGGGGTAACATAATTTTCCAATAAACCAACATCCCACTCCTTCGATACCTGATCAATAAGATCACTGACTCTCATATTTGGGTGCATAACTGGCGCTACGGGGACAGCTGGTCTCGCAGGGGTCGTTGGAATCCATGGATCCTCCCACACCTTAACTTCGTACCCTGTATGTATCTTCTGTCTGATCCCTAGTAGTAGCAACTTCCTTGCGGCTGTAATGCTTGTCCACACATAGGATGGGCTTGTAGCATTATTCACTCTTAGTGGAGAACTCAATCTATAGTATCTTCCTCTTAATACCCGTGCAACCAGAGAATCAGGGAATTGAAGTAGCCTCCATAGTTGTTTAGCCAAAAGGGCCATATTGAACTCATGGATCATTCGAAAACCGATTCCACCCTCCTCTTTGGGTAAACAGACTTTTTCCCACTTCGCCCAATGTATTCCTCTTTTTGGTGGATTTGAACTCCACCAGAATTGTGCAATGGCACTGGCAAGATTTTCACATATCTCCAAAGGGAGTAGAAAAGTAGACATAACGTATGTCGGTAGAGCGAGCAGAATAGATTTAATCAACACTTCCTTCCCACCTTTGGAGAGTCATCTTCCTGTCCATCCATTCACTTATGTCTTCTGGGATACCAAGGTAAGTTCTCATTCCTCCATCATTCTGTATTCCAAGCACATCTTTAAGCTCTTGTCTCGTGGTCGCATTAATCCGCTTACCAAAGAGTAAGGATGACTTATCAAAATTAATACATTGTCCAGACGCTTTGCCGTATCTCTTGACTACTTTCATTACTTCTTCACATTCACGGGGCTCCGCCTTACAGAAGAAAAGGCTATCATCAGCAAAGATAAGGTGGGATACCGACAGACACGCGCGTGTGACACGCATCCCTGTTATCTTCCCCTGGTTCTCTGCATGATTAAGAAGGCTAACGAGCGCTTCCGTGCATAGAATAAAAATGAAAGGAAACAAGGAATCTCCTTAGCGTAAACTTCTACCTGGAACAATATTTCCTCTTGGCTCTCCATTCATAAGGACCTTGTATTTCACGGACGTTATGGCCAAACGTTATAAATGATAAAATTGTCATTTTAAAATATAAGTTACATCCGAGCGTGTGATCCTTACATATCATTTTTTTTTTTTTGCCTCAGTATGGACATTATACAAAATAACCCTAATATAAAATCAAAATGACCCGTACAATTTGTTTACACTTGTGCATTAATTACAGACCTATATAATTAGAGAACATACTGGTTATAGATGGTCGTCTGCATGAATTACAAAGAGTATATCATACTATATATATATATTTAATAAATGATAATCTGTATATCTTGTATAGGTCAAAGTACAATGTGAATCTTATTTTGTTTTGGTCCATTGGGATGACAAAACACGGTTGCATAATTATAAAAGAAAAACCTAAAGTTTTGTTGTCAAACATCCAAATAGTTAAATAGCTGAGAAAAATTATTGTAAATTAATATTTGAGAAAAAAACAAAAATAGCACTAAATCAAGTTTTTGTTCCCAAACTAGCATTTAAGGTCAAAAATCACAAAAATAGCACTTAATGTTTTATCAAAAGTCACAAATTTAGGGTTTAGAGTTAAAGGGTGGGGTTTAGGATTTAGGGTTTAGGGTTTATGGTTTAGAGTTTAGGGTTTAGGGTTTATAGATTAGGGTTTAGGGTTTAGGGTTTAGGGTTTAGAATTTAGGGTTTAGGGTTTAGGGTTTAGAATTTAGGGTTTAGGGTTTAGGGTTTAGAGTTTAGGGTTTAGGGTTTAGAGTTTAGAAATGAGGTTTTGGAGATAAGATTTCAAATTTTGAAAAATAAAAAAATTAAAATTTTCAAAAGATAAACTTAGAAATGTGCTATTTTGGTCATTTTAGTTTTGGAGTGCTATTTTTGTGATATAAACTTAGAAAAATGCTGTTTTGGAGATTTGTCCGTAATATTTTCTACATATTTTAAAGAATGATGTTTTAGATTTCATTTTTGTATTTAAAAGATTAATGTTTTTTGTCAACCTTTTCACTAAACACTTGGCCTTAAAACAAGGAGGAGTACAATACCAAACGTAAAAGCCAATTATATAGTTTCTGCAACGTGGCAACACACTGGCTTTCTTCCCGTGCACACCGCCTTGAATCCACCGCCGATGAGAGCAAATCGCCGGTATGTCTTCCTCAGCCCAACCAGCGCAGAAGTTGGCGCTTAATTCTTGTACTCCACTGACAAAGTTGCCTTTCACCAAAGCCGTGATTACATAAACGTAGAAGTTTTTGCTCACCGGAGATTAGATTGGAGGAATTATGAGTCAGATTGAAAATAAACTTTTTGTCGGACCGCTTCAAAGCGCCAACTCTCCTGAATCTGCTTCAAACAAGACTCAACAGATCCATCAAACTTGATCTACTTTCATCCAAGATTCTCTGTAAAACAGCCATATGAGGCTAGCTAATCAAATAAAACAGACTGATTCTCTTAAGAAAGAGATGCAAGTGAACAGTGAAACAAAAAATATCTGACATATAATCAAACGGGATTAAGTTGGAAAACAAAGTGAAAGGCTTTGTGATAATCCAATCACCTATGATCGGAAGTTTATTATTCAACTTAATGCGGAGAAGAGTGAAGAGATGTGAGAAACGGCTCCGATTTAAGTTGAAACACCACAAAATCGCCTTGCGAAAAGAGAGATCCGCTCACGGAAACTGAAATCGTCTAGCCAAGAGTTATTTTACAGCATAAAGAAAAAAACAAAAAAAAAATTGGTAACTGGTGGCACAAGACGTCCGGCCACCGAAGATGCGACCTTGATTTAGAGAGAAGGTAGAGAAAATAAGAAAAGAGAGAAAAATCTAAAATGTATTCTTTAAAAAATTAATGTTTTAAACTTTGAATATATATTTTATCGAGAAATAAATAAAACTAAAATCTAAATGGAAAATTTTTATTGGAAAGCAATAAAACTAAAAACAAAAAAATGTAATTAATTTTTATTAATATATGTGGAAATCATAAAACATCAATTTTTCAAATTCAGAAGGAGTAAATTCCCTCTAAATATAGTTAAAGACGTAATGGCTAAGGCTGCAACTGGTTTTAAGTTATAGGAATACGAAGAATAAGATGAATTCAAAAAAATGGAATACAAGTAAATGGAACAGTAGCAATTATAAAAATAAATGGAATGGAAATATAAGTATCTATTTAACATGAATGGTAGTTATTTGCAGGAATGCAGTGGAATGAAAATAGATTTATTTTAAATTAAATAAAAACTCTAATTAATATAAAATTCTTATTTTATTTTTCATTCCTTTCATTCCTTGCATTCACGAGACTTTTTGTTGCTGAATGTTTTTCAAGTACATTCCATTGCATTCTACATATTCCATTCCATTCCTTGCATTTTATTTTTAATTCATCTCAAATGGTAACATTTTTATGGAATCTTCGTGAATAACTCATTCCATACAATTCTATTCCAAAATATGTGCATCCGGTTGCAGCCTAAGAGTAAGAGACGATAGGGCGTCACTAGTTTAGTTGGGTCAACATTTGGTTATTGTCGTGTTGAACACAAAATTGAGTCCTTTCACATTCAACTATCCTGTTTGAGCTTTATTTATTGACTGGAATCATTATCATCGTCTACAAGAAACATACCCCATGTATTTGACCTTATTTTCATATTACTAGTTGACCCCCTATATACGGAAACTCGTCAACCATACAAAGTGAACACACTGGATATCTAATACTTAGTTCTGGATCTGGTGGTAAGATATCTAACAAAGTAAAAAAACTTATGTGACGTATTTTTCATAGTTTCTACCAGATCTTTCTTTCTTTTTTGTTGTTCTTAACTTAGTATTTTTTGTGTGTTTGAGTTTCTGTTGAACGCTAATTAAAAGACTAGTACAATCACTTTTATATAAAAGATAAGTTTCTAAAGACTAGTACAATCACTTTTATATAAAAGATAAGTCTCTAAAGACACTTTCTTTTCTTTTTTTTTTTTTTTGACAAAGGACTTTCTAAAGACACTTTCTTTTGAATTTTTCTATACAAAAAGTTATAAACTATATCTTAGCCATTGTTGTTTAACTTTTTAATGTTTTCACAAAACTTAAAATATGATAGAGAGTCAGAGACACATAGCTTATTTATGTTTTCAATATCTATTTATAACGATTAAATAACTTTTATTATAACTAGAATTCTTGTCCGCGCTACGCGCGGATTGTACCTTATAAACTTATTTTACATCTTTATTATTATTATTTTTGAAACTCATTTTACATCTTTATATATTTGAATTTTTTATACCATTTTACTTTTCAAAAAATTAAAATGTCTAAGGTAATGTGTAACATATGGTGATGGATTTGAGTTTTCGTTGTGATTTTTTGAACTGATAAATTTTACTTTATTTTTGATTTTACATTTATGTAATTTCTCAGCTGTTATTTTTTTGATCGGGTGTTAATTATAAATCTATTGACTATTTTAAAATAGGAGTAATAGTATATAATATTGTTTGGTAAATGTTTCATCCAAAAAATTGTATATCCATCAAATATAAAATATTAAAATTTTTGTTTTAATCCAAAATTTTAATGCTCTTATACTTTGAAAAATAAACTGTTTTAACTTAATAGTTTGGTTTGTTTTTAAAAAAAATTTATTTATATCACCAAACTACTGAAAACAAATAAATAAGTTTAGTTTTATTATATATTTTAAGTTATCTCTCAGCTAAAATTTCACTATTTATTTTATAACATTTTTGGAATAAATTATTTGTATATGTTTATACATTATTTGATTTTAAAAACTATTTGTTTCATCATTGTTTTGTGCCAATTTGAATTAATGATTCAATTAACTTTCTTAATTATATAGTATAGATGTAACAAAATTATCTGAAAGTGGAACATATTTTTAAAATGATAGGGTAGACATAATTTTTTTTAAGGAAGTTGTGTTGGAGGTGAGAGAATCATCAAGGAGGTGTGGTAGTTAGCTTCGCTCACTCTTGTTTAGAGTCAAGTTTGAGAAACTGGTGTTCATGTTATTACCATATTTCTTTTTCTTGCTTGCTTTTAATACTTGCCCAATCGATGTGCTTCAAAAACAGGTTTTGCATTCAAACAGAACTTTATTGGTTTGTTCAAGCGTGCTCACATTACTTTTCAAGTATGCTAAATCATTTTAAGATCTTAGAAACTATGACCATGCTAAATCATTTTAAGATCTTAGTAACTCTGACCATATGGAGCCAGGACTTTGGGATGCAACTTATTGGGAATGCTTGCTCGAGCTGAATTACTTGATTTTTGTTTGATGTAAAACTCTTTAGATATATTAAGATACATGGAAAATACACCCTTCAATGTTAACTTTTAGGGCATTCTATTTACATTGAATAAACTATCCTATCATGTGCTGCCCCTTTCCAATGTTGCAGGTTCTCAATGGTACTTAGTAGAAGCAGTCCCTATGAGATTGGAGTGTCATAAGCTCCGGTAATCCTGCCGGAGCTTCATCTTCTCCAGCTTATCCTGCTCAAGGAAACAGTACACGAATGTACACATTAGACCATATGCAATAAGATTTTTAGGCAGGTGATAACCGATTTTACTTAAAGCTAATACATCAATTAAATTTAAAGGTAAAGCTACAAAATCTACAGGTTAATTTTTTTAAAAAAAAATTAAAGCAAAAGATCCAAAACTACATCCTATACCATTCAACCCCATCATATAGATATGAAGAACGAAAGAAGAGAAAAAATAATAGAAAGAACCTCAAAGAATTCACTTTTCTTTGTCATCGGCATAGCATACGGAAACGTTGGATACACAACTTCTAAGCTCTGAACTTTCTGGTTCGCGTAATTTCTGGAATCCATGAACACTCTCGGCTCTGGCTGAAACCAAAAGCTGGGATTTAGTCAACTCACTAATAGTTTTTGAACCATGCCATGTGGCAGTTGAGGAAGAGTGACTTCTGCGAAAAGACATATGTTATCCTTAAATTGAGTCTCCTAAGTATCACAATCTTTCTTCAAGTTATTTTTAAAATGTATCACAAAGTCTTTTGCCATGTACACACTCTCTGGCTCAAATTTGTCTAATCCAACCTTCTTCAAAGCTACTATCCTCCAAGTTTCAGTCTCTCGCGCACGGAAGACATTATGGTTCATTCATTTTCAAATCTTTAATATCTCCAAAAAGGAAAAAAACAGAGCTAATAATTTTCCATTAACTGCAAAAATTCAGACGCAAGCACATTCACATGTATTCATAACATAACATAATGAAAAAATAAATGAGCTAAAAATGCAAAATATTGTACTTGATTGAGTTGTCGAGCTCTTGCGCAGTTGCGCAATCAAAGCTCCATGGAAATAAACGTGTTACCATGGTGGTAATCGTTCCCTTCACCATTTTCTCTTGATTTCGGACATGAAACCAATCAAAGCTCAATGGAAATGAAAATCTCAGAGAGAATTTTTGTAACTATAAATGTCGTAACCTTGTTATTTTTTCAAAAGCATCAGATCGAAACTGGACCCGGCTGTAGATAGCTTCGCCAGAAAATTTGCTTAGCCACGCATGCATGGAAGCCGGTGGCGACCAACTCTGAGGGAAATTCTGGTTGCGGAAGGATACATCGGCATATTTATATGGAGCTAGTAGAATTAGTGGAAGATGATAGTTACATATCTAGGTAACTAAGGAAATGATAAGATTTATGATGACTATTAATTTTTCTTTAAATTGTAGAGAAGGGATAGAGAAAAGGCATGGGAAGGTGAGGAAAATGATCGGATGAATAAATGTGGGTCATATTTAAAGAAAATGGACTTCGTTGTAATATGATTAGAGAACGGGCTTCGACTAAGGTTAGATTTTATTTAGGCTTGTTAAACTAAAAGTGATGTGTAACTTTGATTGGATATGAATATTTTTGCTGATGTGGAATAGCTTAGGAGTCTCTAAATTAGTTCCTTTTATATAGTAGAGATAAATTACAAACACCCAAATTTACATAAAATCTTCCAAATTAACTGCCAAACTTTTCAATATATAACAAAATTGCGACTGTTCAAAAAATCAAAACTAGTTTAGATCATAGGCCCATTATCCAAAGTAGTTTAAATTATATGCCTATTGTTCACACTAAATAATATTGTAATACGATAATATTTAATACCGTGAATATAAATTTAAAAGGATTAAATAATTTTTGGATTATTTATTTGTATTAACTAGGTAAATGGCCTCGCATATTATATGCGGGCATAAATATAATTCGTAGATTTATGACAATATTTGAATAATAAATATTCTCTCATGTACACATATCGTATATTATGATTATGTAATTATTATTAATGTATTGTTAACATTATAAATGTAAAGAATTTTTTTTTGTTATATATGTATACGTATCTCCATTTCGTTTAATATTCCTCATATTTTCTTTGTTAGGCAAGAGCAAAGCCTCCGTACGATGCAAACAAACCGTTTCAAAAATAGTAAACACAAAGAAAGGTCATAGAAAAATGCTAGATTTTAATGAGTTTGCGGTTAATGAAGCTGTGAAATTTTTAAAACCTTCGAAGTACCGAACAAAGTTCTATCTTGAGACGTATTATAAAACCACCACTAGGTTTGTCACACTAACGTTTGATGCGCAGAGAGAGACACCTCTGAAGATAACCGAGCTGTCTGGAGGAGATACAAGCTTTTTGATGAGCAAAAAGCAACAGAGACAGATTCTTAGTAGCACTTTTACGAGGCCGAGATGGTGTTCAGTGGTGAGCATGTAAGAATATTTTATATTTTATATGATTCATGTGTCTATTGGTTTAATATAAAATTCAAATTCATATTAATGTTTTATATTCTAATATAAAAGTTGACACCGTGATGGATCGGTTTCGAGTAATGAGTTAGAATATAGGTGTATTGATAACCCTCCTGCTTTATCTTAGCTTATAAATATCCTTAATCCTATGACTATACATATATATGTATATATATATATAAATATAAGGGAGTAATAATGGATTCATACACACTCTGTAAACCAAATCGGCGGCTCCGTATCCATGTGAACGACGAAAGACGATTGTTTCCTGGCATTGCGTGCTAGATTATCCGCCTTTGAATTATGCGTTCGTGGTACATGAATGATCTCTAACCTGATGAAGCTTCCTTTCATGGTCTTGATATCTTCCAAATAATTTGCAAAAGTTGGACATTATTCTGGTTCTAAAACCATCTTCACCAATTGAGAACAATCTATTGCAAATGTGACTTGAAACTGACGCAAATTCCTCATGCACTCTACTGCCCAAAGCAACGCTTCCACCTCCGCATGAAAAGGGGAGAGACTAGCCCTGACATTTCTTGCCCCCATCAAACCATCAAAACCCTCAGAGTACTATATCAACCTTGTCTTGAAAAAGTTCATTTTCCTTTCAAGAACCATCTGTAAAACACCATGTCCCTGGAATTGACGGTAGGTTTGTAACCCCGACATGTTGTGTTGTCCTTTGTATGTTCAACACATGTGCCTCAGCCCAAAGTGTGGATTCCGTTTCCGCTAATTTAAGCGTTTCCCTAGGATCGATATCTAGATTACTGAAAACTTTATTCCTTTCCAAATGTATCATAGTATCCATGCAAACTGGTGATCATCCATATGTAGGAGAATTTTCCAAAAGAGATGATCCATATTTGTGAAGAAAGAAGTAGTTGGAAAAATAGCTGGATTTGATGGTCTCTTTGAGAACGCTCAAACCTGAAGAGCATGAGGGCATTCAAAAAACACATGGTTTATCGATTCCTCTGAAGCTCCGCATCTGGCACAACATATATCCCCTTGTATCCCTCTAGCTTGCAGATTTTTCTTAACTGCTATACACCCTGATACCAATTGCCATAAAAAAACACTTTATCTTCGGTGGGCACCATACTTTCCAGCAGAACACCTTTAATATATCGACTGTGGGTCCAAACACCACTGGTGGTGTTTCCTTGTCTGGGTAAACCCGTTCTACTTGGTATCCTGATTTTACCGTATATTTTCCCGGTTTTTGTGAAATACAATCTTTCCCTATCCACCATCTGATTTATACTCATCTGATTTATACTCAGTGGTATGCTTTCTATGATTTTCACATTCTCGGGATCCACCAAAGTCTGAATTGCATGCGAGTTCCAAGTTCGAAGCTGGATCAATGAGAGAGTCCACTGTAAGGTCTGGGTAAATGTTATGTTGGTTTTTATTTGCTGATCTCGGGCGAGTGGGTAGGATCCACGGGTCGTTCCATACGGATATAGTTGATCATGATCCCACCCTTTTGATTAGTCATTTGCTAACCAGAGATCTAGCTGATACAATACTCCGCCAGCCATATGACGGAAAATATGATCTAATTGGTTCCAGGGGTAAGGCATTCCTGAAGTACCGTCCTTTAAAAACTCTAGAAAATAAAGTATTTGGCTTCTCTATCAGACGCCATAACTGCTTAACAAGCATCGTCGTGTTAAAATAAGTGATGTCTTTAAAACCCAAACCTCCTTCATCATTATTTATACATAATTTGTCCCATGATTTCCAATGCATACCTTTTGTGCTTCCCCTTGGGCTCCACCAGAATTGTGCAACCGCACTCGTCAGTTTCTTTACGGTTGCCTTCGGTAAACGATAGCAAGACATTATATGATAGACCAAAATATAATCTATAATTAATGAATAGGTGCAACAACTTTTCATAGGTAGATTTTTTAAGAATTCTTTCTTTTTAATAGTATAGACTAGAGCTTGACTCGCTCTCCCAAGCAAGTATTTGTGTCTTACTTTTTAATAAATAAATATTTATTTCTCAAAATGATAATATAGATTTTTATAATTTATTCATATTACATAATTGTTTAATATGCAATTTATAAACATAATTAGGTTATAGTTCATACTGAATAATTTTTATTTTGTCTTGTAAACGATTAATTGGATAGAATATGACCGTACATCCGCATAAATATATTTACATTTTTTTGATCAAAACTTTATGATAATGTATAATAAAATTATCTTATATACTATTAAAAATCTGGTGCTATATATTTTTATATTTTTCAACAATTATCATACTGAATTCACATTGGACTATTATTTATATGGAAATATACGTAAAATAAGATATTTATATAATAATATATTTTTTTATTTATATATTATTTAAATGATTCTTTTATGTTACTTTTATTTTTTATTTATTACTAACAAATAATGAAAATATAACTATATAACTTTAAAACAGTATTTTATTCTAAATTTAGTAAATGAATATCAAAATCAATTTATGTGGTGAATTTATGATTTTTTATAAATTACTTATTAATAATATATTTGTTGATCCCTTGATAATTTTACAAATTCAGATGATAGGGAAACATAAATGACTCATTTGAGAAAATATAGGTAAGCACAAATATAGAAAGTAGTTAAGACTATCTATAATTTTAAAAGAATATTTAGTTTAAATGTGTTTATATACATTTTTTAGATTCAGAGAAGGTGTAGTTTTTTTTTTTTTGAGTATCACAAAATTATCATATATAAAGTTGTTTGTCCCCTATTGAAGAGAAGTAGAGAACCAACGAATTTAGAAACAGAAAAAAACTGAGGATGAATAGAATATAAACTCTGGTGGTGTCGTACATTAATAAGCTAGCAAATTATCATTGTTTTAGGAAATGCAAAGTGAGGGAAGTTAGATTTCGTATAAGGTGAATGATAAATTGGATTTAGTTACAATAATTCAGTTAACATATTTAAAGCTATATATATATATATATATATATATATATATATATATATATATTGTCATTATATTAAATATAATAAATTAATGGATATTAACAATACATTACATAAGTTTTCAGTAAAAATAATAATTTCTTTCAAAGAAATATTTTTAACACGAAGAATGTTTGGACTGGATATTATGATCTATGATTACTATTAGACTTTTATATGGTTTAGTGTAAAAATAAATAAAAGATTTGTAAATGCCAAACTACTACTTATTTACGTTGTGTTAAACTACTTCTTCCTAGAGCACCACATATTTTATTGTTCGAACTTATTTACTACGAAGGTGAGATGAAGAATTACGGGATAATAAATTCTGAAATTGTTCGAAAGATATAATATCTAGATATTCTTAAAAACACTATCTAACAAAAATAACTTTTAAATTAAAAGAAAATAAAATAAAATAAAATAAATTTAAAACTAGTGAACAAGAGCCAAGTCAATCGAAATTACACAAACATTATCACTAAAGTCAATCCATTGATACAATCGAACCTAAAATTATACTTAAAAAAAAAATTATACATAGATAGTGAGAAAAATAAAATCACACAAAAAGCAATCAAAAATCTGTTAAAGAAAAACTAACAAAATATTCAGTAAAAATAAATTAATTTAATATTTGTATCTAATTAGATAATTTCAATTTAAATACAGAAATTTATATTAAAATAAAAAATTGTATATATATTAGTATGCACAAGGTGCAGCATTTCATCTAGTTAATCTTAATTTTCAATCAAACTTTAAAATTTTGAAAGATAAGAAAAAAATATACTTTTTGAGTTTGGTATTATATAAGAATTATATACAATAATATTTAATTGTATATCAAGTATTAATTAATAAAACCAAAAAACTTTTAGAATATCGTTCTATATTATTTTATTTTTTACTAAATACTTTCGAAAATTAGTTTCACAAAACATATGTGAAACATATCTTATGTATAAATCTACTAATTTTTGGAGATTTGCACGAGAATTCTTAATGATAAATCAGATGATCTTTTGGTTTTCATATTTAACTATACTAGTTTCTTAATTATAGCTAAGGCCATGATTATCCCTAAGAAATCCATTGGGTTTCTTAGTTTAAAAAAAAAAAAAATTAAAAAGCAAACCAATCGCGGGCCGCCACGTGTCAGTGGAGCCCGCGAACAGTATAACTGTATAAGAAACTCACTAAGATCGGTTGTTAATTAGTAGTTTTTGTAATCGATCCTTAAGGGTTTTGTGGAGGCCCACGCACTAAGAAACCCACTAAAAACCCCGGATAATCATGCTCTAAGACTATTATAATGTTTTATATCTACATTTTTTGTCATCTACATTATAGGAACATGATTTTTTTTGTTAAAATAATGAAAATATATGATCATGGAACATTTGATTATCTTTGTATTGTAAAATAGTTTTATATAATAAAGTTTTCATGAGAATGATCTGTGCAAGACATTTTATATTATAGTTTCAAAATATAATATACAAACGTATCTATAAAATATGAGATGGTTTCTAAACGGGACGTAGGATGCACTTATATGAGACGGCTTTGAATGAGGCAGATTTTTTTTTTTCCTTTTGTAACATGCATTCATAAATCACCGCAAGACCACAAAAATAGGCAAAATTTAAATAGAGTAATTTCTAAATGGAACAGGTTTAAGTGAGGCAGACTTTCCTATTCTAACTTTCCCAACAAAACATTTGATATGTTTTTATTGGATTTTTGTAATGTAAAATATTTATCCTTTAACAACGCCCTATCAAAATCTAGTTGAATTTTTTTTTTCAAATGATTCAATATGGAAAAAAAAGAAGATTTTTGTAAATAAAAATAAAATAAAGGATTAAATATCAATAGATTATTTGGATTTAGATTTTAATTAAACAAAAACGAGGACTGAAATTTGAAAAGATCCTAATTCACTGTCAAAACCATATCGGTTCAACTGACTTACCAAAGCGGAGAATTCAGAATTTCAACACATTCGTTTCATAACATTGCTCGCATATGAAGAAGACCAAAACAAATCCACCAATGCTAGGATGCATCTACAGGTGAGCAAAGAGGTAACAAAGGAACAAAATATAAAAATGCAGGTGTTATATTAGTTGGATGGCATCTGATCTGATAGATAGCCTCATTCGACCATATTTCTGTTGTCTTCTTCTACTTCAAGAAACCGCCTTAGGAGTTCAATTGTTTTACGGTAGAGGTTAATATCGATTCCATCCACATTTCTTCCGGTTCGAGCCTGCAAGATAGGCTAACGAAATGGTATACATCTTAATTTTTAGCTCTGCTAAGCTACCAAGACAGTAATCTTACAATGGAGAGATTATCAGTCTGATACAAAAAGTACAGCCTGAAATGTGTAGCAGTGTCTACCTCTAACATAAACTAACAATATTTACAATTCCCATGATGTTCAATTTGAATGGAGAAGTGTACTAGTGTCTACCTCTAACATAAATATCAGGACTTTCATAGTATAATTACTTAAATTCTCTAACTGAGACGGTGAAATTACAACTTGAGAGCCAAATACAAGATAACAAAACTTAGTGAGCAACTCTCAGTTTGCATTCATGAAAGGCCTAAACCTTTTTAGGAAAGCAAAGTTCTTTAACAATGTTCATAATTTCAATATTTGCCAAACCGGGAACACATGGTGTAATGCAGACACTAACAAAGTTAAAAAGAATCCACATGAAAACTAACCTCATTATTGGGCTCAATGTGAAGCTCTCCGATGAACTGGTAAACAGAGCCAACCCGGAAACTAACATCTCTTAAGTGTTGAGTGTTGATTTTGAGACTTTTCTCTCCATCTTCAATAACACCTATAGCTGTTTCAACTGAATATCCTTTCAGCCTGCAAAAGAAAAAACGACAAAACATCATCTTTATTTAATAATACTATACAATAACACAGCATTGCATTGGTACAATCTAAGTCATAAAGAAGCTTACAATCCTGTAACTCTGAGTGAACGAGCTTCCATGAAAAACGGGGAAGAAGGGTACAACTCTTGTAGAGTGATGGGAGCGCCAGATTCAATTTGAGAATTTGCCATCGATCTAGAATGTCATGTAACTGTTATTATCCAACTATATGAGTGTTTGAACTTGAATTAGCTCACAGAGAACAATTTTACAAATAATCTCTCATGGATTTATTGGAGTTGCACATTTATTTCTTCATCGAACAAGTGGTGTGCATAAACAAGCAAATCAGAGTGATAGACAAATACCTCGATCGAGTACCTGGAATCCTCCTTCCGGGTTTTACAATGAAGCTTTGAAGTTACTATCGCTGTTCCTCGTACAATTAGAGAGAAGTATAGGGTTTTGGCGGAGAGAAATAGGGGAAGACACGGACGAGTTGAAAAGAGGTAAAAAAAAAGTGAAATTGTATCCTGTCAGGCTGTCACACAACTTTTTCTCTAAATTCTAATTAAGTCAATACCATGAATCGAATCAAACTTTCATACGCTTTCATTATGTCATACTCTTACTTATTTTGTCATACTCTTATCTATTCTGATACTCTCTATATTGATGGTTAATATCGAAAGTATCATTACTCTACCTGGCCGATTGAATGATGAGATGACCAATCAAAAATCATTATTCCATTTCCAAATCGGGAGTAATCGAATATGTTATTTTCTCTCTCTCATCTCACCCGCGGGTTTCTTCGGGTTCTTCGGGCGTTCTCTTCTTCCTCGCTATCATCGCATTGAATTAACTCGGTTTCGTCGCTTGGATGCTAAATCATTGAGCTATTGATTCCGTTTTACAGGGTATGTATATTAAATCGTCGTTAAACCAAATGTTTAAAATCCACCATAGACGATCGATTTACATAGATTCTGATTTACAAGATTCGTAGTTGTAATTGAACTGGATTAATCGAGGATCAGAAAGTGTGAATGGTCTGTCTATTAGGGAATTGGGTAATCAATAACTGTATAATCATAAGAAAAGATAGAACGTCGGGAATCAAAACTGATAACTCTGAAATAACTATTAAAACAAATTGAAGAAGAGAAAACAACTAGAACTGGGAAAACTTGGGAAACGTTGGGAAAAGTTGGGAAAAGTAGGGAAAAGTTGGTTACTGACAAAACTGTGTAACAAGGTATAAGTTAGTATAACTTAAATGCTATAACTGTATAACCAGGTATAACTTAATGGTTTGGTTTAGTTTTTTTTTTGTATTGCAGATGTGTCTTTCTTCCACAAACATACACTTTGATTATGATGGACATTATTCTATGTCTGAAGATGATTATGAATGGATTCCCATCGATGCTCGTTTGTATGCTATATCCTTTAGGACATCATCATTAGAGGAGATCACTTATTCGTTGTTGAATGAGAGGATATGCAGGAAGATGAGAATAGATCTGTTTACAAAGAGGCTGAATTTGGGTTACATTCCATTGGTAGTGGAACCTAAGAGGCAATCATATATTTTGGATGATGAAGATGTGTTTGTTTATCTAACATCGGTGGATAAAAAAGAAAGAAGAAGTATTTTGCATGTTGAGGACATCGAAGAATTGAAAATAGTTCAAATCACTGAGCAACTATCAAGAGTTAAGAAAGAAAAGCTCATTTAATAGGAATTATGGTGAGCGTGAGAGTGAATATGGAGAAGAAGAGAATGTGGGCACTGGTTTGGAACAGAAGGAACACAATGAATATCCCCACAAGAAACACAAGAGGAGTAGGTTGTAAACCTTTCACTTTCAGTTTGAATATTTTTATTGTATGGGAACGTTGAAAGGTGAAATTTGTATTTTGTGTTTGTGCAACTAAGTGAAACTTTTTTCTTTATTTTAATAAGTCGATAGGTAAAATGGGTAATAGGATTGTAAATTTTAAACTTGTTAATAAGTCACGAAAGTACTAAGTTGGTATATTTATGAGTTATTTTGTATTAAGTATGATTTAATCAGAACAAAAAAAAATTCATCTCGTTGCTTATTAGTAATCATATAGTCGGAATAATTACATTGTCTTCTTATAGCTTTTTCGTTAATATTCACCTTGTCTCATTTGAAAACTTACTAGGGTATTAAATCGAGTTCATGTTTACATGATCATACGAGAAATGAATCTAGGATAGAGAACATAATTGGTATAACCATAAAATTAGGCATTCAAGTAGAGTAAAACTAAGATAAATGGAAAAAATTATAAAGTACAACTTTGATGTTTTATGTAAAACTGCAAATTTGGTGAAACTTCAATCACGAAAATACTAGGCTAAAAATTTCCCGCCCACCAGCTTTTCGAATTTCTAATTTCACTCTTCCCCCCCTTCCCAATTGGCTTAAGTATTTAAACCATTATTTTTGGGTTTTCCCCATTCTCTCTCTCTCTCTCTCTCTCTCTCTCTCTCTCTCTCTCTCTCTCTCTCTCTCTCTCTCTCTCTCTCTCTCTCTCTCTCTATCTCTCTCTCTCTCTCTCTCTCTCTCACCCCAAAAAGAAATAATGTTGAACCCAATAACGCCCGCTTCATCTTCCACTTCCACGACTGGGGGTAGTATCGGTGGTCGGAGACGAGTAAGAACTCTGGGAATACCTTGTAGGTGTTGGTGTGGGGAGAGCATCATCGAGCTCATCTCCAAATCTGGTCCAAATCGATATCGCAGGTATCATCAGTGTCTCTTTGCGTATAAAAGGAGGGTGCGTCAGTTTAGCTTTAGTTATCGAAGGCTTGTTCTCTTAAGCCTTGTTCTCTTAAGCTGTACGTTTAAATTTTTTGAACAAAATGTTGTAGCTTGAGAACGACGATCACATCTTCAAATAGGTTGATGAAGCTTTCACCGATGAGATTCAACAGTTGGACAACCAAGTTCGAATCCTAGAAGAAGAATTTCAATTGCTCAAAGCAACAATAAGGAGTGAAGGTCCCAAAATAATGCCTAAGATAATGATATCAGGAGGTTGTGTTATTATAATTAGTGTCGTTGTAGTTCTAGGAATTTTGATGTACAAGTAATTCCTAAAGCCAGTGACAAAGTTAAACTTTCTGTTTTCTCTAAGTTTTTCATAAGTTTCTCCTAAGTTATGCGAAGTTGGACTACTACAAAGTTTGGGCATTTGAAAAAGTTTCTCTAATGTTTAAGATGTTGGACAATTGAGAAAGTGAAACTAACACAAAATTTGACATGCTTATACGATCACGAACTTCATGTTAACTTCAAGTTATTCTTAGTTTTACGCAATTGGATAATTACAAAAGTTAAAAAAAAAAACAGTTTTAAGACACATTTGCTTTGATCAAATGTTAAGCATTCTACTTACATGTTGTCCCTTATGTAAAACACCATCTTTGGCCTTGAAGGGTCATCGAAATGGGCTTCCGTTTTGAAGACTACTCCCACTGTATCTATCAGATAAGTGTTTTCGCTTCCGTTACTTACATCTAAATATCTTAAATATATTTTAATTTTAGTAGTTAGCATTGATACCTATGGAATAGTTTCGGTCCATATGGTTCATGTGAGGGATTTCATGGATGTTCTTGAAGTCCATCTAAAGCTGATTTTTCAGACGATCGATGATGTAGACTTGCGTATGGCGCGTAGCATTTAGTGTGAACCGAGAGTTTGTTGTCTGGAAACCTGGATAGGCACGGTGAACTTCTACCCGAAATATTTCTACCAATTTTCCCTCTTGCTTCTCTAGGCCTCTAAACCTATCTTCATATCCTTCAGAAATGGTCATCTCCATCTTGGTTCCCTGCATAAATAAAGTTCAAGGATCAAGTTTTTGTTCTTCATTGTTGCATGATATTAGAAACTTGAGAGATGATGATTTAACACTTACATCTTCATCTGCTAGGATATAAATCCAGTGTGGTTTGCTGCCGGTAACATAGGAATAGAAAGGGTAGATCCTGTGTATTTTGACTCTGAAATGCCAAGACGTGATCTTTTTGTTATAAGAAACTTCAGAAAGCCTATTGTAGTGTGTCATATTGTTTGTTGAGAGATGATGAATATTTTTTGATGAATTTTGCAGAGAAATATTCTATCCGGAGTGAAGGACACGTTTCAATTTACTGCGGTGGAGTTTAAATGCAAATGTAATGATGATTGTAGACACTTTAGTGTTGTGGCGTCTAAATGCAGAATACCCCTAAATGCAAGTGTAATGATGAACTCATGTCACGTCAAATGAAGATGGTAGAATATTATCTCTGATAATATCATTTCTTATCTAAATTTCTTGCAAAATATAACAATAAAATATCTAAATTTCTTTAAATTTTACATTGTTTCACATATTTAGACTATCTAAATCGTTAAAATTTTGCTTAGTTTCATATATTTAGACAATATAAATTAGTTATATATTTTAATCAATTAAAGTTATACACAGTTTCAAATCCAAGGCATGCGACCGTTGTCGTGAAATTCGTGCAGAAAAACTCGTATGGTGTCTTCTGGAGCCGTCTATCAAATCAATCTTAAATGGAAGAGTTAAAACTTGTAGTTGGGGTAATAAATCATTTAATAACAGGAATTAAAATTACTAAATATTTTCATTTTCATTTATTATCTCCGGTATGCTTGTTGCTAGCATTTCTAGCAAAATATAACAATATAATATCTACATTTCTTAAAATTTTACATAGTTTCTTATATTTAGACTATCTAAGTCGTTATAATTTTGCTTACTTTCATGATTTTATACAATCTAAATCAGTTATTTCACTTACTTATACAAAGTTATATATTTATCAATTAAAGTTATACAAAGTTTCAAATCCAAGGCATGCGGCTGTTGCAGTGAGAAGTCGTGTCTTCTGAACTCGTGTCTTCTCGAGGCGTCTACTTTTTGTAGCTAGGTCAAAGGATCATTATCACCTTCTCCAAATAAATAAAACGAATATCTCACCATTTACTTGATATAACTAATATCTCTCCATTTACTTGAGAAAACGAAACTCTCCGGCGAACTTCAACTTGGCTTCTCTCCCTCCTTCCATGCTTCACAAGATTCTCTCCAAGGTAGCAACAACCAGTATCTTGGAATTTGGTAGTGTAAGAGTTTGTTTCCCCGGGCTTAACGCAATTTGCAGAGAAGATCACTTTTACAAATCTGCCGATCTCATTTTCTTGAATGAGTGGACAGATGAGGTCAATGCTGTTATAACATTCAGGCTTAGGTGCTACCAACTGGGTAATCCAGTGTCCATCTATTTGTGAGGTATGTATGAATACTTCATCCTCCATTTACTTGATGAAGGAAGGGAAAAAATTCATCTTGCTGGTGAGAGAGGTTGCATGTTGGCCAAATATGTAGATTATATGATGAACTTAACTTTTAGCGTTGATCATAGAGGATTGGTTCACAACTATCCTGCTTTTACTCGTGAATATGTTGATCAGATGTGTCACATGATCACTAGTTGGGCACTCTCTGGCCATTGGGGTTACGATAAACCTGAGATGCTTATGTCTCTATTAGGAAGAATAGATTTATGGTGCTCCGCGATAATAGAATACATTTCATAATGTAATGTCTTTGATCTTTCTCTATAAAATTTCTCTATTTATTTTAACTTAAATAAATATATCAGTAAAAACACTGTATCCCAAATAGAACATATTGCTAATGTAAAAGATACAATCAGAATTAGTGGAACTTTTACTAAGTTCTACATTTACTAAAAGTGTGACTTAGTTGAAGTTTTATTAAGTTGCACCGTAAACCAAATGTTTACAGTTACACCAACTATTACTAACTTTTCGGAAGTTGTGGAAAAATAGATCCGAATTTTATGGATCGGGTCTGGATGGTCCGCGAGATTCCCTTGGTTGGGTTGTAATTATCCAGGTCTCTTTTGGTTTCATCGTCTTTTACCTATTTTTTTGGATTTGATAAGTTTTATTTAAATAATTTTCGGGCATGAATACTGGAGAATTTTTTTTTCCGGGCAAGAGCACTGGAGCAATTGAGTGTCTTCGTTGATAGACACAAAACTAGTCCTATCATAGGTAGTTTGCTAATTTCATCGTTCTTTTTGGATTTTAAGCTAATTCACTCTAAAAAAAATGATAATCAAACAATTTCGTTTTTGCATATTCAATATATTTTATTTAATACTTCAAATATTTTTTCTATTAAGAAAAATACTTTGCGGGAGTCTCTCTCCTCTCTTGAGAGAGAGAACTCTTTCTCTCTTTTTTTCCTTCCTCTTAACACATTCCAATCTTTCAAAAGAAGGAAAAATACGTTTTTTTTCTCTTTTGATGTCAAATAGTGTTTCGATCAAAAGATCGATTTTTGTTGTGTTTCAACTTTCAAACAAACCGAAGCTGTTTCTTCATGTCTTTATCTTTTTCTTCGGTCTGGTTTGACAAAATAAAGTTCCAATTAAAATCGGATTCAGTATAGCTTTGGTTTTATTCGAGAGTTATCGTGTGCATTGTTTATACTTCTCTTGTTTTTTTTTGAACAAATACTTCTTTTGTTTAAAACCGATTGGTCTGACTATTTGGTCGGATCTTCTGAGTAACTCTTCGAGATTCTTTATATCCTATTTTATCTTTTTTATTTTAGTGAATGTTAAATTTATTTATCAAAAAACCTTTTTTTACATCAAGTGTAGACATTTCCAAATGAAACTACTCCTTATACTACTTCACTTCTTCTTTGCTACTTTAGAGACAAAAAGAAATTATTTACTCTTGTTTCAAACCAAAATTGGAGAGCACCTTCCATACACTTCCCCATCTTCATTCTCATCAAGCTAAGCTTGTTTCTGATCCTTTTATCAATGAGCTTTTTCAAGATAGGCATGGGCAGATGCTGCTCCCCATGCTTAATCTTGTTCCATTCTTTCCATATCGCATGAACTACAGCCTGGAAAACATATCTTATACGGAATGAGCTCTTCTTTTCCATAGTACCTTCTGATATCAGTGGCACAATAGTATACCAGACGTTGGTGTAATAACTTCGCAGAATGCCAATATTAAGATGTTTCCATATCTATGAATAATAGGATTATTCAAAAAATAACTGATTCCTAGACTCCGTAGCATTTTTGCAAAGCAAACAGATAGTGTCTGCTCGCTGGCTCCATTTAGAGACTCTATCCATAGTAGATAGTCTATCCAGCATTGCTAACCAGGTCATAAATGCAAACGTTGGCGTAGCCATAGAGAACTAAATACCTCGAGCCCAAGAGCATTGAGCATAGGTTTCTCTTAGTAACATCCAAGTCTCATGAGTCGAGAATGTAGGTTTGAAACCCGAATTCCTTCTCCATTTATTTGCATCTTCGACATTATTTCTCATCTTCCCTTTAACTGTAACCAGCTCAGCTTCTATATCATTTAGAACCTCAGTTCGATGCTTTCTTCTTTTCCTAATACTCAGAACTGCTTCCTCCATTGTAGCTTCTTTTCTTATACCCATATCAATAATATCACTTTTTTTCCCAATAGATCAAAAAGCACTCCCTTATCAGACCAATTATCATACCAAAAGGAAATATGGCGACCATTCCCTACCTCTTTTTTATAGAAAGTCTTCGCAACATCTCTCAGCTTCAATATCTTTCTCCACATCCAAGAACAAGCTTGAGTTTTTGTGTTTACTTCCGAAAACTCTTCTTCTTCAGAACATTGGATTTATCCATTTCCCCAAAGTGAATCACCCGACAACATCCTCCAAATGAGTTTCAAACCATATACTATATTAACTTCTTTGAGAGCTCTAACCCCCAATCCACCTTCATTTTTTAGTTTACAAATATCTTTCCAACGCAACCTTAGCTCATATGGACTTTAGTTCCAGCCCTGACCAGAGAAAAGAAGCACAGAGCTGTTCCACCTCCTTCATAGACTTACTTGGTAGCCTAAACACAACTGCCCAGAAATTTACAATACTCATCAACACTGCTTTAATCAATTGCAGCCGCCCATCATAAGAAAGAAACCTATAAATCCATGTGTTAATCTTACCTCTTACTCTTTCCACCAGATCGCAAGTAGTCATGTTTTCTCATTACTTGAGTCGTAAGAGGGAGACCAAGATAACGAATCGGAAGTGTACCATCCACAAATGAAAAGTTCATCAAGATTCTGCCCCACGATTTCAATTTGAGTATGCTGACGTGTCGGTCTCACAATCATTTAAAAATTAATGCGTTCACACACTAATATTTTTTAACTCCACCGCAAACAATTTGATGTGTTTACACTAATATTTTAATTAGTTCATTTTTAGTTTCTGCATTTTTAACATTTGTATTAGTGAACTTAAATTCTCTATGTACAACTACTGAATAATACCATTTTAAAAGAAAAAAAAATAAAAAATCATTAAGATTCGCATCAACTAAAATGCTAGAATGAATTTTTTTTTAGAAATTGAAAGTTCATATGCTGTCGAACTTAGCCATGTTTGAAGTTTATGTACACGAATACAATAAATAATTGTGACTGATTATGAATTAAGAAATTTGAGATAAAAAATACCACACACAAAGTCGGATCTTTAGTTTAGCCAAATATTGCTTTTCCTTACAGATTTTTTATATCAGACCAAGAATTATGAACATAATCAAATTGCTAGAAAAATATCAGAAATCAGAAAAGCTTTAAAAGAAATAAAAGTTCATTAAATCGATTGAAAAACAAAATTCATGTGCCGTCTGAAGAGATCACATTGTTTTCCACCGAACTCTTAACACTTTTCACTCGATTGTATCGTGTTTTTATGATATTTACCAAGAATGTTTTATAAGAAAATACATTTTATTGGTTATAAACTACGTCAGTTTTGAAACGTGCCCAACAATATTAACACGACACCCAACCATTTTTATTGGTATTTTTAAAATATTATCCAATAATTATGTATGTTAAATAAGTCCAAAATATTTGTTTTACATTTATTTTATTTTGCTTTATATTATTAGAAGAAAGTAAGTCTGGGTAAAATATATGATCCGAAGAACCGAACCGAAATAGATTTGAAAGTAATACTAAACACAAACTAAAATTGATTAAGTACTCAGATGGATCGAAAAGTTTAATATTCAAATTACCAGATCCAAATCTGATCCAAACTAAAATATTTTGGATACCAAAAATATCTAAATCACAATTATATACTTAAATATGTTAATTATTTTAAATTTAAATTTATTAGATATTCAAAAATATGAAAATAGCTAAAAATTATCAATAGTCACAAGTAAATATCTAAAAATAACAGAAAAAATTCAAAATACTGAAAATATTTATTTGTTCTCCATCCAAATATTTAAATTGAACTAATTTTTATATAAATTTAAATATTTAGTATTACATTATTCAAATTTATGTTTTGTATTATTTTATTTTTTGGTATTGAGGATTCAAGTATATTTGGATTTTTGTTTAAAAAATATATAATTAAAATGAATAACCGAACTCAAATCTGAACCGAACCCGCAATGATTTGAACCAAATCGAAACTAAAATTTATAAATATCTGAATACGATTTAAATTTCTAACTCTAAAATCCAAAATCTGAATAGATCAACTAAATCCGAACGGATATATGAATTATCATCCTAGAAAAACTATACAAGACATTCTTTAATACCAACATACAATAAATAATGTAATAAATTATTTCATTCCCGCGCATAACGCAGATTACTACCTAGTTCTATTTTAAAATAGAAAATATATTTTAGATGGAAAATAGAACGATAAAAAAAAAATGAATTAACTCTATTTATATAATATTTATAAAGTAAATATATTTTTACTTTATTATAAAATAAAAATAAAAATATAATAAGAGTAATTTTACTTTAAACTCTTTTTTTTTGTCAGCAACAAACATACTCATATAGACTCTGTTAACCAAACTGGTAGCTCCGCATCCATATGGACAACAAACGAGGGTGGCTTTCTTGCACTGCGTGCTAGACTGTCCGCCCTTGAATTATGCGTCATTTGTATATGGTTGAGCTTGGAACTGTGGAAACTTCTTTTTAGGATCTTGATATCTTCCAGACAACTTGCAAAAGCGGTCCATTGTTATCTTCACCAACTATTTTAAACTCTATTTTAAAGTGAAAAAAAATATAGAGATAGAGGTATTCCAAATCCCCTATATATTTATTGAGGATCATTTAAAAAGTTGTAACCTTAATTTTGTACTAATTAAAAAGAGACTCTGCTTAGGTGTCACTCAATTAAGATGTCAATTTAGTTTACGTGGCAGCTTAAGAATCAATTGAAAAAAATGTTGGTCCAAATTCAATTAGGAAACATTATATTAACCCAAAATATAAGAAGTGTGTATTCTTTCCTTAAATAAAAGCTACAGAATTACCTAATATGATTAATATATTTATGACAATTAATGACTATGAATAATAAAAATTTGATAACAATTTTTGCATCCTTCATCATTTTTGTTTAATTTTATATTATTAAAAAATTAAACAATCACATTAACCATATAATAAAAAAAATAGATTTTTTCTTATATGTTATATTTTGAATTTTTTAAAATGACTTTAAATTACAAAAATGAGAAAACCTTATATGTTATATTTTAATTTTCTTAAAACGATTTTAAATTACAAAAATGAGGACCTTATATGTTATATTTTTCTTATATGTTAGATTTTTTCTCATATGTTATATTTTGAATTTTTTAAAACGACTTTAAATTAAAAAAAATGTAAGTTTTCCTGAAGCATACGACTAAAAGCATTAAAATAACATGTATCAATTCGATGGTTGATCTAAAACCTTTCAAAACCATACGAAATATAAAAGTCAAAATAATTCAACTGTGGAAACAGTATTGTTCATTTTTTTCAAGAATGTGTGGAAAAAATACTATTTTTGTATCATAATTTGCTTAATTTCCAATCCGATCAACCCATGATATATTAATTATATTTTAGTTTCACAATTTTTTAATAAAAATTGATCTGGTCCATTGGAAAAATATTATATAATAACAACAAAAAATATTATATATGTATAAATAAAATGATCAAATAAATAACAAAAATTATCGATAATATATACAAATAAACTCACCATGCGTAAAGCGCATGTCTTATCCTAGTGCTTCATGATTGCTTGTCCCTACGCCTAAGCAGCCGCGAACCAGTGGGGGACGTAGGTAAGGAGAAACAGGGGCACGTGCCCCCATCTATTTTTCATTTGCATTCAATAATCGATGCTAATTTATGTATTGTTATTCTAACTCTTCAACTAAACATAACGAAACAACGATTGTGCCCCCATCTAAATATAATTCTAGGACCGCCACTGCCGCGAACCACATCCCTTGTATATTAAAGGAGAAACACTTTTAAAACTTAACTTAAAAATTTATTGGCAAAGAATGTGACGTGGTGACGTGGTGACGTGGCTTCACGAGAAGCTTTTATTTAGTAAAACGCTTAGGTGTCACGCAGAAAACGTTTCTCACCAAAACTGTGAATTTAATGCATTCACACTAACATTCATTTAAAAGAACTTTATACCATCTATACTTTTCTCGACGAACACTTTTATGTGATAAACCTTCAGCTTTAAGTGATTATTTGATTTATCAATCCTCTCAATATAATCATAGCATCAATAAAGATTTCTTATTCCTCTATATGTTTTTGTTAAAAACGGTAACCCATCTGATCTATCGCAACTAAGTCGACAGATCCGTAGAGACGACAAAACGATGAAACTTTAGTACGATGCCAAGTGTTAATGAAAGAACTTTTTTCTCCATATCTGTTTTCATGCATTTAGCAGAGCACTCACGTTCTTGAGAACCGCCTCTCATTGCTGAAAGAGGACGTTGAAAATCTATTTCTAGATAAATGTGTCGTACTCGGTTTTGTTACGGCTAGATGAGATGATCTCTGTTTCGAGGATACTGAATCACTGTAAATCGTCTCGGCTTAGTGTATTAGTCTTCTCGAGCAAGCAATATAAGCATGCGAGTGTCACCACCTTCGCCGCCATGAGAGCTTTGTATTAGACGACCTTGAAGATGAGAAGAAACTTCCAGGAATGAACCACCAGCAAGTTTCACGTGCTGGTCGCATCTGGAAAAACCTTTACAATTTAGAGGGTCAAATAACCTTCAATTTTTTTTTTATTATGCAACTATGTTTTATGAATTTGAAGGAATTATACTTTTTTTTATTTCACACAGTTATTGTTTTGCTTATAATATGTTATTGATCCACCTTTTTCGATTTTATTTGTTAAACCTCTAAGTCCATAACTACTACAACGTGATAGGTGAAATATAAAAAAAAATATTTTCCAAGTTTCTTCTCAAACTTCCAAACACTATATATTAAATTTTAATATTAGTGAACTCATTATAAAAAATCTCTTGGCTTCACCCCAATCATACTTTTAGTTCTATTTAATTATCGCTTATGTTATACATAACCATAGTATATAATTTTAACATTAATATAGACATTTTATCCCGCGCAAAGTGCGGATTAGTATCTGGTTAACATTTTATTTAGTTCGATTGACCACATAATGTGAGAAAACAATTTTGATTCTGGAATTTTGGAAGCAAAAGCAATTTCGGTAACACGCGTCCGACAAATAATTTCCAATAATTTTGAAGTAGTTCTAGTTGCACCTCAAAGATATTTTATTTTATAGCCTTCAGAGTTGACACTAGAAAATAGAGAAACACGAAATGACAATTGAGAATTTGAGACGTAGCATGAGACAATTAAACGCGAAACGACACGACACAATCACAAAAGAGAACAACAGTACTAACGCATCGCAGCACTACTCCTTGAGATATTAACACGTGGTCTTTTGCTGTTACTTGAATTGTCGTTACAGGCAAAGCTCACGCTATCTCCACCAGCTATATCCGTGAACATCCGTTGCAAGTCCTCCAAGCTGTCTCCCTATTTATCAAAATCCGAACCAGTTAGTTTAAAACTAATCTCTTATTTGAGCCGGAAATATCTGAAACCATGCCTTAATTTACAAATACAGCTTGCGAATGGTTAATGCTTCCCATTACTCCATCCGGTAATCGAGTACACAAAATTTTCATTTATCAAACCGGTCTATGATCGGCTAACCTCAAGTTTACCAACAAATCTAACCGGTTCTGGAAACCCAAGCAATCCCGAATCATAAATGTACTATAACTAAATATTCTGGTTATGGGTAGAATTGTTGAACCGACTGGTCATAATGAACCGGGAAGAGCATAAGGATCCAACGTACCTCGCCTTTGATATTGTTCATCATTGAGATCATCTCTTGCATGAAGTCGCAGAAGTCCTGATCACAGCGTTTAGGGGGCCAAATTCAGTTTATAAAATAAATATAAGGTGAGAATGGTAAATTCTAAAACGAAAATGACCAATTAAGAAATAAATATCCAACATAACGAAAACAACGACATTTTATGCAAATGCGAAATGAATGAAATAAATAAATTTAGATACGAACGTCGTCGTCATCTTCATGGGGATCGTATAGTCCAGCGTCATACATCGAGCGCTTATTCTCGTCATTCAGAACTGTAAGAGGAAAAGTTTAACTATGAAGTGCGGACGTTAAGAAAAGATAACGACAAGAATAACGGACGTTAAGAAGATATTTTGAGGGAGAGAATAAGGTGAAATGACCAGAATAGGCTTCTTGGATTTGCTGAAATCGACGTTTGGCTTCTCCGGCGACATCAGGATTCCTCGCGTATTTATCCGGATGCCATTTCTTCATAAAAAATATGTCAAACAAAATGAGAACTGATCAAAAATAAAAATCTGCGAAATTCGAAAGAGCAGTAGAAGAAGTACCATGGCGAGCTTACGGTAAGCAGCCCGGACATCGGAAACAGAGGCGTCTTTGCGAATACCGAGGACGTTGTAGTAACTAGATCTAACGTTGGATCCTCCACCTTCCATTTCCAGATCTCTCCTCTGTTTCGATCACCGCTGCGTCTTCAACGATCTACCTCTCTCTCACTATTCAACTCTACAGCAGCGAAAACTAGTGAAAAAGGAACTGCAAATTTACGTTTCTCTTGGAGAAAAATATCGGAGAGTTGAGACGTAATGGCTTTCTTTATGTGGAAGGGAATAGAACGCACAACAAAATATCTTTGTGGAAGAGAGATGGAAGTTAGAGAAGGAAACTTCGAGAGAGGGTTTGATATTTTTTTTTATTTTAAAGATATTTTCTGGCATATCGCGTGTTTGTTTGATTATCGTAAGGCCCAATCTTGAGACTATTTTCCATTCAAAAGCCAATTTTGAAAAATATTTGCTGATGTGAGGGGAGCTTAGATCAAAAACTCAAAAAATATTGGTAGAAAGCAGTACGCACTGACACTCGAGGGGTGTATATCAGAAGCCATGGTAGACTCCATTGTAACTGGGCATGTTAAGCCGTGAAATAAATTCTGAAACGGGGTTTATATTTGATTGCTATATTATTTAAATTATTACAACTAGATGGATACCCGCAATTTCGCGAAATTGAATGTTTTGTAAAAATATATTTATTATAAATAATGGAAATATTTTTTAAAACAAAAATTAATATGATTTTTTTTGTTAAATTATTTTCTAATAATATATTTTATATATTTATTCAATTTAATTATTTTATTGATTTAAAAAAAGAAAAATATGACTATTTTAAATATTTTTTATTTATAATTGCACTAAAATTAGTTATATATAATATTCATGATTCAAATTACTTAAGTTTCGAAGGTATATAATATTGAAACCTTCGATTTTTAAATAATTTATAGCTAAAGTTTTATTTCTTTAACAAGTTTAAATGTTACAACAATATAATTATCACACAAAATCTTTTCAGTTTACATCATCTCTATTCTCAACATATTCATATACAAAAAAAATACAAAACATGAATAACATACCAATTATATAGGAATATAAAACTACTATATCAATTCTATAAATCATTTTTTAAAATATTTTATATAGTTTATAATTACTTGATTGCTAAAATGAATTTATGAAGAATTATATATACTTTCTATAAATCATGTAATTAATTATTATGAATGATTATATGCAATCTATTTGGATCGTTTGGATACAGATACAAATTGGTTCTTGAACTGATTTTTTTACTCATTAAAATAGATAAAAATTGAAAATCCCTAAAACACAAATTATAAAAAAAAATTCTTAAACTCTCGGTGTGATTGACACCTAAAAAAATCACTTAAATAACTTCTCATAATATATAGCTGAACACTAATAAATTTAGATGTTAATGTTAGTTTTTATTTAAAATTAAGTTATAAAATTAAATACAAATATTAAGTCAACTCCTTACTCGTAGAGTGGTTTACTAGTTTTCTTTAACTAAACTGCGCGGGGTTCTTTTGCTTTTGCGTGGCCATTTCGTTGCTAATTAATAATTCGATTGACATGTCTTGTAAAAAGCTTCGGAAGTGTGAGATTTTCGAGTGATTCCGCTCAACTGTCTCTACCCAAAGACTGCGTAAATAGACCAGGGCTTGAAGATGCCTTTATCTGCCACATGCATGGCCACTGGTTTTGCTTATAAAAGAGAGCGATCGAAAGGTAAAACATAGACAGTCTCCTCGCAGCACCGCACCACCTATCGAAGTTACTTTCCTGCGATTATTGATTCTCTGAAAGGCTTGGGATGGATTGTCCAATGTTGTCTTCTTCCAAAGGTTCCAACGCTCCGCTCTCTCACTTCTTTAACCTTTCTCTCCTTATTATGGTGTTTGTGTGTTCTGTTCACTATCTCCATTCTTCTTTCATGTGTTCTTCCCATTTTGTTCTCCTTTCTCTTTCTCTGCATGACTTAATCATTTGTCAAATAATGAAATATTAAATGTTTCAACATTTGCTTTTATGAAAAATAAAACAAATACTTCTCATTTTAAAACTTTTCTTCTGTTGTTTTGAATTTAGTACAAAATCGCAAGGATATTAAATCAAGGGTATAACAACACCAAAAGCAAGACCATAGACCGAACTTTTTGTCAGCTTACAATCATGCATAATAAGTGAATTTTAGAAAACATGTTCCCTACCAATAAAAAAGTTAATAATTTTAGAAATTTATTTGGTTCCTGAGCGACAAATGCTCAGGTACGTCTTCTCTTGGTCTTCCTATGGGGCAGAGGCTTGCATCATTATGGTACAATCCGTCTTATCTCCCATACGCTTGTTTTGTCTTGTTCTTGTGATGTAACTTGATCCTTCTTTCCCTTCTCTTTTCTGAAGTGGAGTTTATTTGCTTCTTTGGAAGTTATTTATACTAATGAAATGATGTATGTTGAAATGACCGAGGTTTATGTATTGTTGATGCCATCTGACATAAGAAAATAAGCGTACCTTTATTATTGAAAGTCATAATAATTCTTACACCAGTAAGAAATAGTTTGCAGCAGATCAAAGAGAAAATAAAAGTTCAAAGTAGAGAAAAAAAATGAATATTCAAAATTGAAATGAAAGTAAAGTTAAGTGGGGTTGTGATAGACTATGGATTTGACCTATTTTCATCCATAATTTATAGGTGTTTTTACTAATAATTATTATATTATAGAGTCTATTTATTATATTTATAAGATCATGAGTGTTTTGGAGATAAGTGATGATTTTGGAGCATTTTAGAGATATTTGGAGCAAGCACCCGAGATGACCATCGAGATCGACAATCGGTCGATATTGGAGAGGAATAATTGATCGATACGCATGACTTGGTATCGATCGACAGCGAAGCGCGCAGAAAGCACGTTTGGTCACAGCCGACTTGAAGTCCAAGACTTCACCATTTTACAAGATTACCCCTGACAAGTTTTGCCCTAATTATATAAGTTTTGCTGCCATGTTAGAGGCAAAGTGTGCTTTTATTGTTTTACCATTTTCACAGCAAATGTTTTTAGGATTTTGATAGATTGGAGAGAAGATCCAAAGTTATAATTTGTGATTGAAACTCCATTGATATCTATTTACTATTCTAATGAAGTTTTTATACTTAACTAATGTTATGAATTACTTAGCTATGTCTGAGTAGCTCCATTGTTAGATTTTAGGGTTTAAATAGGTTAGGAGGGATTATACCCAACTATAGATTGTTGAGTTGTGATAATCACCTTTAGGATTGTTCATTAATACTTCTATCTAGATTAGCTACCTAGAACCTTTCCTTGGATTGATTGATAAAAGCGAAAGCTTTATTCTCATCCTGAAAACATTCTAATAGAACTGTGTTTCTTGCTATGAGCAAGGCGAGAGCTGATCTAGTGAGCTTAGTAAGCATTCATTCAACCTGCACATAAAGCTTGACTAGAGCGCGTCGATCGATATCACACTTGAATAATCGATCGACGGTGCAAGAGGTGTATCGATCGATATCCCATTGGATCAATCAATCGACTCTTTCTATTGATCAATATAACGAGAGTTGAGATCATAGATCTAGTCAATAGACAAGTCAATACATGCGAAAGCTGATTGACTAGTTGATCAAAGTAGTTGAGCTTTACATTATCATGCATGCAACTCATTAGGTATCTGTAGGATTATAATCCCAATTTTCCTGAATAAAACCCTAAGTCTAACTATTTCCTTTTTAAGCACCAAAACCCCAAACCTGCTATTGAACAAACACTTGTTCAATATAAAACTGCAATTTACATTCAAAACTCTAAAAATGATCTTACTTAAGAAATCATATTAGAAATCCTTAGGTTTCCTAGCTCCCTGTAAATTCGATCCCTAAGTACTACAACTCGACCTGTTATTTGAGAGAGTATAAATCACTCCTTAGGGTAATTTGAGTGGTATCAGGTTGATGGTTAGATGGCCTAGGGGAAATCACTCACGGGGCGTTTGCGTTTGTTCTGGTCGGTTGCAGGACCTGGCATACTTGGCTTCACCAACTTCCAGTGAAATCTTTTGCGCATCACCCATATTGTTGGCAGATTCTGTTGCTTGTCCGACTGGAGCTGGGTTGAGAAACAGTAGCACATATGAGTTTATTTATATCAGCAAGTAAAAATACTGTGAATACATAGATGATCCCACCTGTGCCTGAGTGTCAAATAACAGGTCACCACTGATTGCTTAGGCGGTGAACGGTGATTTAGAGTGAAATTCTCTTTTTTCTAGGTTTTTCTTGATTCTCCGTCTTTCCTGATGTTACCCGAATCCAAGAAGCAGAGGAGGTGACCAACATGAATTGGGAAGTTCTCCCAAGTCGGAGAGCGTGAAGGTTGCATGGTGGTTGGCTGATTGGTCAGCATGAAGTCATTTTCCTAGGAGGATTGTAGGGTTTCGAGAGTAAATAAACTGAGAGAACATGTTGGTGATGCTTGGTTCCACTCTCAACCCTCTCCTATATATAGGGTTTGAGGTGTTTTTTCGGTTTAGATACGTATGAAGCTTTGACTTTAAAAAGAGGGAGACAGAGATTTTGTAGGAGTTAATGAGTTAAATATAAACTGAAGATTCATATAGGTTACAAAAAGTTGAACGGAAGGTAAGAAAGAGACGTGCATGAAGATATAGGGGAGGTGGAAAGTTCAGTTAAAGGATTTTTGGTTTTTTTTTTGTACGGCAAAGAGAGATATGTTGAATTGTCGAATATGGAGACGACTCCAAACCTAATAGACTCGAACCTTAAACGCAGACTTTGGATTTTTTTGGGCTATAATGGGTTTGAAGATCAATTGGTTTTCTTTATTGGACTTGTAGCATTACCTAACCAAATTAAATTAAAAACATGTTAATAATTAAAGGAAGTTGACAGAATGAAAAATTATCGTAACTACTTGCGTCTACACGGTAATTATGTGTGAGACCTAATAATGCTGACGTGGCAAAACCTTATAGCATGATTGGGTGATTTTACGATCTGAAGTGGACGGTCTATGTGAGGTTCTTATTCTTTTTTTATTACTTGTTTTATCCCAATGGTTTGTTATGTAGGTTTTTCTTTACGGTTTATGTACAGTATTTATCTTTGAAAATATAATTCTTCGTGTAATTAAATTTATGGATTGACTTTAGAGAAGCTTCTTTCAAGATTGAAGAATAATGATTTTGTCTAATTTTGATTGATTTACTCTATTTCAGTAGTTTTGAGTTAGTAATATTTTAAAATAATATAAAAGATAAATTTATATTAACAAAATCATATATCATTATCGATAAGATCTATGAGAGCAAACACACTATCATCAAGTAATATATTTGATTAGCACTTTCCTTCTCATCGAATTCTACGAACATTAGTTCAATTGAAATTCACATGATTTTCATCTTTTTAAAATCTGAATTTGTAGCCAAAAAACAAACAAAATCATTTATATCATGAGATTTTGTTTTCAAAGTATCTGAATTTATTGAAATCTAATATATTAAAACTGAAGTGCATTTGGGAAATTACCCTTACTTCACCTTAATATTTACAACTTGTACCATTGACATTTTCTTTTATATTTCTACTAATTATTAGGGAGAATTAGAAAAATTGGACACTTTGAACTTTTGTCTGTCACAATAAGACTTCTCATACTTTTAGCAATTCTGGACATGATTTATCCTTCTTTAATGGGAAAAATAGTAAATTAAATTTTAAAAATGTAAGAAAATATGAAAACTGTTGGAAACATAAGTATGACAATATATATGTTTAAACTTTTAAAAAAAAATTGGAATCATATTTTATTTTATCTTCTAGCTACAGTTAGAATACTCATTCTGGTAATCTACCTAGTTTATATGTCCGATTCTAAGTTTTAAACATAGATATATCAAGGGTATATACCGTAAACTAACCTTTCTTGTATATTCTAGCAAAGATAGAATCGGTTATGTTATAATCAAGAAAGATGTCTTCGGTCTACCTACAGCTTGATAACGATATATAGCCACAACTCAATGATATAGGTCGGTTATATTACATGACATAACTTGTTCTGCATTTTACCTTATATGACACCTACAGGAAGAATACATTTCTCACCTACTATACGATGTTCTCCTTAGGTAGTGTACATATTCTAGGCAAATCGTGAAAATATGGAAACTTTCATATTCGGTTAAAGAAGTTTTCTAAATCTAAACTAAATCTACCCTAAATCTCTCAAAATATATTTGAGAAAACTTTCTCCACGTTCTTCTCCTCCTCCTCCCACGATATTTTTCTCTTCGTTTGTGTTTCTCTCTTCTTCATCCACAAAGTCATCTTTTCTCTCTATCAATACAACATGGTTCTAATCTATGTTAAATCTGGTAAATGGGTGTCTAGTTGCAGTGAAGAGTGGAGTTTCGTGGTAGACAAAGCAAGGTGTGGTCGAATGGTAACATTAGAAACTACTACTCCATTGGAGAAGCTCAAGAGGATCGTGTGTGAGGATTATGGGGTGGACCATAATGTTCTTAATACCGAGTTCAGTTATTCGATGGTGAATCAAAGAGGGAATCCTCCAATTATTATCACCAATGATGGGCAAGCATCTAATTTTGTGGCGTATGCAAAGAGGGATTCATCTACTACCTTGTGTGTCACGTTCTCTGGTTTGGGTGTAAATCAAAAAGAACGAGTCAATATCGATTTGAATAAGGAGCCATGTGATTCAAGTAATGTTGAAGATGAAGAAGTTCCTGAGATAACTCGAGCAGATTTTGTGAAGCCGTCAAAGGAGTCTTGTGATAGAAGGAAGGATCATGTCGCTGCGGATGGTTCCGGTGATGCTGGGTTAAGGAGTGAAAACAATGGTGACAGTAAAAAGAATGGTCGAGCTTGGAGAGGAGATTTCGTGAAGAAGGATCAAATTTTCAGAAGTAAAGGGGTTCTAAAGGCCACAATGGAAATTTTGGCGATGAAGAATAATATTGATTACACTGTTTTCAAATCCACGAGAAAATGGTGGTATATTCGATGTAAGGATACATTCTGTAACTAGATTGTGCGTGCAGAAGGTATATATGGGTCTACATATTTCATGATCAACCAGTGTGAGGGAAGACATTCATGTGCTTCTTCAAAGAAAATGTAATTCGGACAAACAACATCGGCAAGAACAATTGGGACTCTGATACAACATCGATTTGATGATGCAAACGATGGCCCAAAAGCAAATGACATCATTCAATTTATGAGATTGGAGCATAGTTGTGAGATTACTTATTGGCACGCTTGGGAAGCTCGTGAGTTTGCTATTGCAGCTGCTAGAGGTATACCAGATCGCAGTTATGCTAAAATACCAGCATATTTTCATATGATTAAAGAAGCTAATCATGGTACGCATACTCACTATGAAACTAATGAGAAGGGAAGATTCATGTATCTATTTATGTCATTTGGGCAATCAGTTAGAGGATTCTACAATGCAATGCGAAGGGTGATTGTTGTTGATGGAACTTTTCTGAAAAATAAATACAAAGGAGTTCTACTTGGTGCTACTGTTGTAGATGGTAACTATAATTTGTATCCGATTACATTTGGGGTTGTTGATTCGGAGAATGATGATTCATGGGGGTGGTTCTTCAGACAGTTGAAAGTGGTTATTGCTGATTGTCAAGACCTAGCTTTTGTCTCAGATAGAAATGTGTCTATTTCTAAAGTGATTGAGACTGTCTACCCTCAATAAGCACATGGAATTTGCATTCATCACTTGTTGACCAATGTGGTTGCATTTTTCAAGACAAAAGGGTTGACTGCCTTGGTGGAAAAGGCTTCACGGGCATATAGGTACACTGAATTTCAGGAACGTATCACCGAAATTTTTGAAATGAGTCCTGAGCTTGGAAGATATCTACGGGAGGCTGATGTGCGCAAATGGGCTCGTTCTCTCTTCCCTGGTGAAAGGTATGGCATTAGGACCACAAACCTTGCGGAGTCGATAAATTCAGTTCTGAGAATACCTAGAGAATATCCGGTTATTCCTTTGCTAGATAGTATAAGAGAATTGTTGACTCGATGGTTCAATGAGCGTTGTTTGGTAAGCTCTAAGCATCTTGATCCTTTAACCACTAAGGTAGAGAAAAAGATTGATAGGAGAATTGTGAAGGCAAAAGGGTTTCAAGTCTACAAGGTTGACAACTTCAAATCGCTTATGAAAGGAGACATATATGATTGTCATGTTGATTTGGAAAGAAGAACATGCACTTGTGGGAAGTACAATATAGGAAAAATTCCTTGCCGACACGCCATTCCTGCAATTTGTTCACGAGGTATGGAAGTATAAACACATGAACTTGGGACCTATTTATTTTTGGTAATTTCAGCATATCGACTCCAATCAATCACGTTTTTGTTGGTACATGCATGGAAGTGCACAGATTTACTGACGACTTATACACCACTGCAGCGTGAAAACCGCCTATGCGGAATGCATTAATCCAATAGCAGTTCCAGAGTCTGAATGGAATGTCCCTGCTGAGGTTAAAATTGCTAAGGTTTTACCACCAGAGACAAGAAAGAGTGCTGGTCGGCCAATAAAGAGAAGGTATGAATCAGTAGAAGGCAAGATAAAATCTTCTCAAGGATCAAGAAAGAATAAAAAGCACAAGTGCAGTCGTTGTGGTACCAAAGGACACAAGAGAGGAACATGTGATTTACCCATCTAGTTTGTTCTATGTGTTCTGCTGTCTCTGTCTTGTTTCTTATTAATCTTGAAACATAGCGATGTTCTGTTTAAGAATCTATTTGACTATTTGGTATTTGCTAAACTCTTGAGACTAGTCGTGATCTTGAAACTTATTGATCTTGAAACATAGTGATCTTCTAGTAGATGATAATCACCAAGAAATAACAAGAAACATAGTCTTAAACTTGTTTGAAAAAAAAAACAACAATTTGAGGCAGCACATGAACATCATGTATATGCAAGGTACATGAAGACCATCAGCAAACAACACACAAATAAAGCTTTTATGATCCTTAATTCCCTAATGCATTCTTCCACTTCTTAACAGCTTCCTTGTCCTTATTCCACAGGTTGAAGAGTGTAACTGTTCCATATTTTCTCCTCAACACATTGCTTCAGAAACCACCGTCATATTTCCAGTCTTCAAACTCCTTAAAAGAGATACGAGTATTGTACTCAAACCCGGTTACTGCGTGGAATTCTTGTAATGAAAATCGAAGTGGTCTCCTCGCAAAGATGAACCAAAGCTCGTGCAATTTGTAAGTCACCAGCTCCCTAAACAAGAAGCTGTGTACCACTCTCACGAAGAACCCAAGACCATTCTTATGCAGCTTAAAAATCTGAGAAAAAATCGGATCTTTCTTCACAACTTCCAACTCCTTTGGCATCCACTCAGTGAACTTTCGCATAATGTAGTCAATCCTGTAGTTGTTATTGATCTGAGTCACTTGGAGCTCCTCGTCCTCCTTAAAAATCCTCTTTAGTAACTCTAGAGACATATCTAAAAGCGCAGAAAAACTTGTTAGTTCAACAGGTTAAAGTATCGATATCATAACACAAATAATGAGAGCAACACAAATGCCTTTTACATTTACATTCTCCTTATCCTAGAAGATGTATTCCACCTAGTTCTAATTTCAGAAAGAACAACAATTTGTTCAACTGATCAATCAACAATAATCAATCTACCCATGGCCTATATTACAATCGGACAACATCTACTATACTTGAAAACATACACAATCAGACAACAACTAGTATAAGATTTCAAGAACCAAACTTTTCCCCTTTCCAAAAACCTAAATCGATATTTTACAACTACAAATCTAAAACATTATCATGCAAACACTTAATCGTGATGTATAAGATGTTTAATCAACCCGTGAATCGAATTTACCTTAAGAAATATGACAAATCGATTTTTAAAAAATCTATGTAAAAGGGAAGGACAACTCGATTTCGTTTTAGATGAGAATCATTAGAAGTAATCGAATACCTTGTGTGAAGAACTGAGACAAAAATGGAAGAACACTTCGTAATTCGATTTGACCCGTCCGACGAAGAGGAAGAACACTTGGATTTCGTTGTATCTTCAGTGAAATCGAAGAGGAGGATGACGAAGACAATATTCGAAACTACAGGTAGATGAAACTCCGACGAAGAGCAAAGCTTCTCTCCGTTGAACCATAAACGCCATGGAAGGGGCTTTCTTCTACGGCGGAGAAGAGAAGGAGAAAAATAAATTAGGGTATCGGCCACCCCTTTTCCCTTTTTGGTATTTTTTAAAGTTTTGTTATTTATATTTAATTTTAAATATTTACCATTTAAAATCAATTACGAAAATTACAATATATAATTTTAATTCAGCTTAATTGATAAATTAAGGGTAGTTTGGTATTTAGAGGAACAAAAATCCGATTTTCCTAAAAAATCTTCTAAAAATTTTATTGTGATAAATCCAAGTTCAAAGTGTCATTTTTTCCAATTTTCTCTAATTATTATTAGGCTTTCACGTAAAGCAATCACATTCAAATAAAAATCCTTTAAAATAGACTTATCTAATAATTACATTTTTATCTCTCCAACAATCAAAACACAGTTTATTATTTTACTTTGACCCCATTTCCCTACATAATTTGGTTTACATATATTTATACACCAAAAGCGTAAAGTCAAGTAAAATCTTTTACTGTCCATGTTACTACTATTACATTAAAAATACTACAAAATAAGTGTAATAATGCAATTCACGAGAACATCATCAAAAGCACATTTTATTTGTAACATGAAGTAAATACAATTTGATATTTTTGTCCGGTTTAGATAGAGTAGTTGTACATAAAATTCATGTATTATAATTTATTTGTCAGAAAAATAAATATAAATTAAGAATTACAGATTTTCTATCGATTTTGTACAATCAAAATCATGTATATAGCCACTAAATATTCCTAAAATCATTCAATGTCCAACTACCTTACCATAACAAGACCCTAAATTCTATCACATTAACCACAAAATATCAACTTGAGAAAATATACTAAATATTTTTACAATGTAGAATATACTAAACCTAAAATTCTCATTAAAGGTATTATTGTCATTTTACCATTCTTTACTAATTTTCAAATATGTTAAATATTTACTTAAATAATGTGATGTTAATGACATTACCTATTAATTTTCACATACCTTGGTATAGATTGGTTTAGTTTCTCAATATTTATCATATTTAGAGCAAGCTCTTAAGAAAGAGAGCATTTATTGAGAATAAAAATTGTCCATAGTTTGAACTGAGAAGTTGATCACCATTTTATTTTATATCTGCTTTTAAAAAACCAAATAAAAATATATCTTGTAATAATCATCCCTATATATTATTAAAGGAGAAGCAAAATAAAAAACTAACCTTTAATTGGTAATTTATTTATATCTATATCATTTTACATACGTGTCAACTTGATAGTTCATCTCAGCTGCCATTTAAATATATCATTTGGTATCTAGAATAATTACAACGAGATGCCATTGGACTTAGTTCCATTACTATTATTTTGCGACATAAAATTTTCCTTATGGTTTTAACGTTTTCCCTGTGGACCCTTACCTTCAGAAATCAATTTCAACAAGTTAATGGGTTTGGTCGTGAGAATTAAACGCCCCAATGTTATGATTTCTCTCCACAATAAGATATTTGTTCACCGGGAACTTAAACTGCTCCCTTCTCTTATGTTCCAATCATATTTAACTAACGTTCTATACATTTTATAATCAAGCAAAGCTTCAAGCAATATCAAATATTTAGTATATATATATACGTTTTTAAAGTGGACCGGACTTCTATCCATATGTTGACCGAACCAGACAATTCACCTCTAACTTGATTAATTTTCACATATTATGTTCAATTTTTATGGCAACTAAAGACACCCAACGCTGAATAATTAAATGCTGGAGTATATATTCAAAATCGTTTTAGAAGTATAGTTAATAGGGTCTCCAAAAATTTGAATTAGGTTATTAATCAATGTCAAAATATGATTCATATAGAAAATTTGACATTTGTCTTAATGTAACGATCTAACATATGCATAGATATAAAATTTGACATATGGTATTTTAGATTTATTGTTACATATAGATTCCCTAAATATTGTCCTATTTAATTCGTATGCCAAAATTTATGCTAAATTATAAATATAACTTATTTAAGTTTTAAGTTATGCGTAACAATAAATCTAAACTGATCTTTGTTTTTAATTTAACAACGTAATCATAGCAACTCAAATGGAAATACAAATCAAAAGTTTACTTATATAAATTCATTATTAACTAATCACACAATCACGTAATTTGCAATATCATTGCCATCGATATGTAGCTCGTGCCTTCACCCTATAAAAAGACACGAATGATGTGATACAAATCATACTTTTCCCTAGAGAAAGCACTTTCTACATTTCTTAAGGTTCGTGAACAGATACGACTGAAGAAAAAAACCTAATCTCCTTTAGCTATATTTTTATGTCGACAAGTTCTGAATTTTAACATATATATATTTTCTAAATTACTTCACCCCACGCAAGGCGCGGATCTATACATAGTTATGAATAAAATCATAACTTAACTGAATAAAACATTATATTTAATATAAAAATATATAAAATACCAATGTTTTGTAAATGTTTACGGGATCTCTAATATTTCAAAATATTAATCTTTTTTCTTTTTTGAAAGTTTGCTTTTCATATCTTTCTTATACAACATATAATGGAATACTACTTTGGTATCGGTAGAGCATAAACATGAGTCTTTGTTGTGATACATATTACTAAAGTTTACAATTGTTAATAACGTAATTATTTTTTGACTAAACACTAATAAATTAAAAATAGTAAACTATATATACATCGATTTTTTACTATTAACAAACCCAAAATATATAACGTTTTTATAAAAATATATATAATCCTTTCATGACAAGGAAATCTATTCATTTTATTTTTTTGTAATACGGAGAGGAAAGTTACTTTTATATAGTAATAAATAAGATTACACCAAATATTTGTGTAGGTGATAATTATCATTTTTTAAAAACTCATTATTATCAAATATATAAAATATTATTAAAACTAGTTATTAAAATCATTAACTCACCCTAAACTCATGGACAGCTTCTATTTATTTAATAATAAATAAGATTATATCAAATATTTGAATAGATGATATATTTTAATTATAATTTTCAAAACTGTTCATCATTAATAGATATAAATATTATTAATTTATTTAAGAAAACTATTGACTAAGTCTAAAATCATGGAAAACATGACAAATAAAAAAAATGACCTAAAATCATGGAGAATATGACAAGTAAGGAAAATCACTTCTCAAATAATAGTGTATAGATCTAAATATTTTGGAATTTGAGTCTATTAGTATGAGCAAATATGTAGTATATATTTGCAGAGATTTCAGCTATAATATATTACATATTTGAAAATTGCAGAAACAATAAACCATGTTTCATTGGAAAAGCCCAAATGGATTGGAGTACAATGAATTCAGATACAAAAGTTCCATAAAACGTAATAACTTAAAACCAAAATAGAAAGGCGATGTAAATGTTTTGTCCACATATTTTTCTTATGCTACTTCACCAGGACACGCATCATATCCGTGCTCGTCATGCCTGAGACGGAAAATTTTGCCGCTGTGAACATCCATAAATCGCTTCCCTATCTCCGCCCTTTCTTCACCATTTCATAGGTTTTCCTCTTTCTTGTAAAATCTTTGATGCTTCTATCTCTGATTCCAATGAAAAGACTTCTTTGATATCACCTTTCTCTCCCTTATCTGATCATCATCCTCTAGCGACGAAGAGCGTGCCGCCTTCTCTAGTTAACCACAACTCGGAGAACTTGTTTATGTCCCACTTAAAATTGACGGTTTAAATCAAACATGTTACCTCCATAGCCCGTAGGAGATTCATCAATTGAAAATGACAAATCCGAGATTATAAATGAAAACTCATAGTTGTCATCAGGTCCGATCAAAACATGATTGAGATTCTATTAAAATCAATCCCAAAAGACATAGATAAGATGTAAGAGACATGAAGGAAAGCACTGTTTTTGATTGAAAAGCACAACAAAACTCACCAAATCGAAAAACTAATCCAACAAGTGGGAAATATAATTCGATCGAACATCAAAATATTCACAATAGAAAAAGAAGAAAAGAGAACAAGATCCCCCCCTTCTTCTGAAAATTTGAATGGGTGAAGAAGGAATGGAGATAATTTTTATCTATCTAGAAAAGAACACCTACACTATTATCTTAATTACAAAAACAATTGAATTGACTACCTCATATAATTGAAAGATAAAAACTCATAAGCTCAAGTTTTTTATCACATAAAAATAATGGATAAAAAATTTAAATAACAGATTACAAGATGTGTATATAATTACAAAATAGGTGGACCGCACAAATGTGTGGGCATGAATTTTATTAAGAATTATATATATATTTTACAATTTTCATTCATATAAAAATATGATATATGTAAAATAGTATAGTAACATCAATCACCTAATATATATGGTTGATGTAACTATATCATGTATATGTGGGTAACAATACAATTCATAGATTGTATGCATGTCAAATATAATTCATACATTTTTATATATCAGTTATTATGAGTGAAGATATATAGTATTAATAAAATAATATATAATGATGTAGCAAACATTATTAGAATTATATTCCAACATCAACTTAACAAAATTAAACATTAAGTTAACTCTCATTCTTATTCTCACCTTCACTCTCAACTTCATCTCGACCCTAATTCGCACCTTCATCATCAGCCTCTCCATCACTCTAACTCTCACTCACTCTGGTGCTCACGCTCACCCTCAACTCCATTCTCACCCTCACGCCCACTTTCACTCACACTATCACCCTCACCTTCTATATATATATATCTCACCCTCTTAATCACCCCAAAAGCCATTGAGTTTCCGAGAGAACTAACTTCTGTCTGAGAAGAGAAGTAAAGAAATGAGTATTGGAAAGTGTATTTATTGGAAAACAGAAGAAGATTTGGAAAGGAATCATCATTATATCTTAATACATAGTCATCATTAAAGCTAAGATACTTGTCTTTTATACGAAGTTCGAATATCCATAAGTTGTTTCTAACTATAAGCTAGTAAAAAGTATGCTATGTAGTTTCAATTTAGTGGATTTTCCACATTAGAAATCCTATTAAGCTAAGGAAAAAAAATCAAGAGATATGTTCAGAAGGTCATAATACTTTGGGTATTTTGAGGCTTCAAAAGAGAAAGAATATGGCCTCAATAATCTATCAGAAACACCTAATGAATCTATTTCATTCATTCTTAGCTCTTAATTCTGGGAAAACAACTCATGGATCATTATCACGTCAAAAGATAGATAAAAGAGGGCTACAGAAAGCAAGCTTTCCCCCTTTGTTTTTGTTGTGGGTCTCGCCTCACCGCAAACACTGAATGAATGAAATGAGTGGAATGGTTAACCTTCCCCATAAACATTATGTTTTGGTTTCTAGTTTCATTTGCACCATGAAAAAAATACTTCTACTTTGTCAACCAGTCTTTTTTTAGAAGAACGACTTCAAGTAAAGTAGATAATTTATATGAAGTAGAATATGGGAGCTATAATAGTAAAGTACCTATTACCCAACTATCCCTACTTAATCCATATAAACCATTTACTAAACCAACCTCTACCTTACCAAAACTCATAAAACTCGTGTTTGGTCCAAGCAACACATGTTGTTAAAAAACTTGCTCTAGCCTCACAGTTATAACAAGTGTGATTCACTAGTCTTATAAAAGTGTTAGGGGGTTTGTTAAACAAAATGGCATCAAAAGCCATTCATACAAGCAATGTTTTGTTTTAAAACCAGTTTTCCATTCACCCCCCCCCCCCTTTCATTCTAATCTGATGATATCCACTTTTTAAATCAATTTTAGAAAAATTGCAGGAACGATGAAGTTCATCTAGCATATCATCAAAACGAGGAATGAGATGTCTGTACTTTACCGTCATGTTGTTGATGGCTCGCTAGTCTACACACATCCTCCAAGTTCCATCCTTCTTTGGAACAAGCAGCACATGAACAACACAAGGACTGAAGCTCTCTCTGATGTGTCCTTTCTCCATAATCTCAGTAACTTGTCTTTGAAGCTCCAAAGTTTCTACAAGGTTGGATCGATAGGCTGGTCTGTTTGGCAAGGAATATCCTGGAACAAAGTCTATCTGATGTTATATGCCACAAATTAGAGGTAGACCTTGTACATTCTCCTCTGCAAAGACATCACCACACTCTTGCAAAATAAAATCAAACTCACTCGGAACAGCCGGTGCACTGTCATAAGATAAGGTTAATGTTCTCTTGTAAAAAGACAAGTTCATAGCCTACTGAGCATACATGTTTCTCTCAACCTCAACATTCTTGACAAAAAAAAATTAAAGTTTCTTACTTTCTATCCCTTGTCATCCTTTCTTTTGTTTTTCAGTTGTACCTGATCTTATTGCCTTGGTGTTCAAAGGAGTGGTGGTTTGTGAATCCATCATGCATCACCTTGTGATCATACTGCCAAGGTCTTCCCAAGATAATATGTCCAACATCCATAGGAAGAACATCACAAAGTATCTCATCTACATATCTTCCAATGGTGTTAGGAACCTTACCTTGTTTCTTGACTTTCAGATCTCCATCTTCACTAAGCCACTGCAGAGTGTAAGGCTTTGGGGGTTTCTGAACCTTGAGATTAAGCTTCTCAACGAGAGATTAACTCGCCACATTGGTGCAATTTCCTCCATCAATAATCAAGCTGCAAACCTTGTCTTGAATCCGACATCTAGTATGGAACATGTTCTCATGCTGTTTATGCTCTTCTTCCTTTTGCTTCACACTCAAAGTTCTCCTAGTAACCACTAGCTTTCCCTTGACTGAATAATCCATGGTTTCCTCATCACTATCAATCAAGAGTTGCTCTTCTTCAGATTCATACACTCCATTCTCAAGCAGGATCATCAGCTTTTTGTTTGAGCACTCATTGGCATAATGTCCAATGCCATGACACTTGAAACAATTCACATCTCTGGATCTTGTGGTTGGAGCTTTCCCTTTGTCATCTCTGCCATTTCATGAAGTCTTAATCTCCTCTTTTGGCTTGTTGAAAGCCTTTTCTTCTTTATTGTAGGCTGGTTTAGAAGATGATCCATACTGGTTTCTGGTATAAGACTTCTTCTTGTTCTTTTTTCAATAAGCACAACTTTGTGAAGAAGTTCATCCATGGTGTTGACCTCTTACATCTCTAGCTGGTCATGCACATCTCTGTTCAAGCCTCCGTGAAACCTTGCCATGGTTCATCATCCTCATTAACATTGGCCTTGATCATGAGAGTTTCCATCTCCTTGAAATAATCTTCAAAATTCTTAGTTTCTTGAGTCAATCTTCTGAGTTTCTGATGGAGATCTCTGCCATAGTGACTTTGAACAAATCTAGCCTTCATCGCATACCATAAATTTACTGGTGCCATTCCAGTGTGCCTTGTCTTGTGCATAATCAGTTCCCCACCATTTGACTGCATATCCACTAAACTCAGTTACAGCAAGCTTCAGTTTCTTCTCTTCAGTGTAGTTTTGGCACTCAAAAAGTAGCTCCATTTTTCTTTCCCACTCCATGTAAGCATCATGAACATTCTTACCAAGGAAAGGTGGAATTCTCAGCTTGATGGTTCCCAGGCTGGCATCAGTTTTTGGATGAGGATTGTGATATATGGTGTTTTTGACATCATAGTAAATATGTTTTTTCAATGGTTTTCAGTCCTCTATCGAATTTGTCTAGTCCTTTTTGAGTTATTTCAGGTTTGGAGTAGGTTGTAGAGTTGAAGGAGGGTGCATGTAGAAAAGTGTTATTATTAGAGTATTTTTTGCGGAGCAGCCAGACGAATCAGCCCTACGGTTGATCCCACAAGGAGCAGCCAGGTGATTGCTCTTGATATTTAAGGAAACCTTAAAGATATTTTAGGATTTTCCCTAACCACCTTATCTCCAACTCTAACCTAGTGGCGCCTCCATATAAAAACGCCACATATCCTCTATTTCTTTTGACGCAAGTTTTTGGAAGAAAAAAGTTTTCTTTGGATTTGCTTTTGTAAGCGAGACGGCTCCATATTTCTCACCATAGAGAAGATTATCCTGAACCCTAGTTTTATCCTATTCAATCGTATCATGTATTATTCAGAATTGCTTTCTGTGTTTGCTTGTGCTATGATTGAGTAGTCGTTCTTGTTAGCCTAGGGTGTTAGGGTGCTAGATCGCGAGCTAAACACAAATAAGCATGATTAATTGTCTTCATTCATAACTGATTTTAACGCTTGCATTAAACTGATCACTTGATGCATGAACTTATGTAGATCTATTCATTAACCGTGAGATAGATTGCTTGACACGTTTTGAAGGAGCATTGCTTCCATAATCATCAAACGTAGATATTAGGGTGTCTTGTGAATGAATCGAGTCAGTTCTTAATGTTTGTCATTGCATCTCAGTCGAAACATGAGTTTAGGTACTGAGATCGATTGATAAAAGGAGAAGCACCACGACGGCGGGCTGATCTTCCTTGCTACTCGAGTTCTAGACTCAAACTAAAAGAACTTGAATAGCTGTTTGGCTCGCATCCTTGCAACCCGTTCAATCACTCTAGGCTAGCTCATTTATCATCCTTGAGAAACCCCTTGAATTACTTGTTACTTGCTTTCTACGCTTAACAATTATAAAACCCACTCATTGTTTTACCTTAATATTGAACCAATAGGATAAAGTGTGAACTGGTCATCTGGAATTGAATCTAAACATATTACAACAACACTGTTAACTTGACAGTAGCATAAGATTCATTTTTAGTGTATCAGATTGTAGCTTTTCCTAGATCTAACATCACTCCTTCCTGAAGAGGACTAAGCATCATCTGAATCATCCTCGCTAGTTTTTCCACCGGTTCTTCTTGCAGGACGATCAGCCGCTCTGCTTCTAGGCTTTCTGGTACCATAAAAGAAATCATTGGCTTCTTCACTTTCTTTTGATCAGGTTATTCTGAACCTGCTTGGTGATCTCAGATATCATTGCATCTAGAAAGGGTTAATGTTGACAGTAGGTGTCGTTTCTTCTTGTTTTCTCCTTCCATGGTTCCTGGAAAATCAACAAAATTTAGTAAAGCACAGACTTCTCTCCCTCACGATCTCCCTTTGTTCTCTCAGAATTTTGTGGTGAAGGTGATTCAAAAGTTCTATAACCAACTCAGTCAAGTGAAAGAACAGAAAATCAAAGCCAGAAAGAAAAAAACATATAGAAAAATTGCAGGATTTTGGATGAGCAAGTGATTTAACCAAACCTCAGTCCGCTGTACTTCAAAAATCAAAAAGGTCTACATTTTGGATTTTCCCTCCATGAGATGAGCCCAGTGTCGACAAATAAACTATAGTGCTTGAGTAAGCGGCATGAGAGTATCCAGTCCTGGGAGAAGAGAAACTCTAAGTGTACATGCAGTTCACGTACCAGCTCTTAGAATAGGAACCCGGCTTCGCTAACCTTTCTTATTTAGTCGTGCAACAACGATTTATCATAGACTGAACCCGATTTCTCCTGGGGATTTTTAATAATATTTGGTGCACTTACAAGAAGATAGAAAAATAAGAAACTGATACGAACATAGATACCCAAATTTAGAATTGAAATCAAAAATTCCCAAAGAGAAGAACTTGAAATCCCAAAAAGTTTCAGACTTGAAATCCCGAAAAGTTTCAGAAATTGAAATCAAGCTCTGATACCACTTGATTACTTTTACCCAAGATTTTTCCGCTCTGAACTTTGTTGGATAGAAATTAGTGTTTATGAGATTTGATTGATTTGAATGGTTTATGGTTTGTAGGTAAATGGTAGGGGTTCGACCAGCTAACTAGTTTCCTCCGAACAGGTTTGATGGATTAGAGATTGAAATAGAACCCAAAACTTGTTGATCTACAAAGTGGTCGCTCTGATACCACTTGATGACGTCTACCCAATAGTTTTCCACTCTGAACCTTGTTGGATCGAAATTATTATGAGATCTGATTGATTTGAATGGTTTATGGTTCCAACTAACTAGCTTCCTTTGAACAGGTTTGATAGATTGAATGAAAACACTGAAGCTGCAGAAAGGCCTCAGATACTCTTCTTCCAAGTTTTGGATTTGACACACCAGTCAACTAGAAAGTTTGTTGATTGTTTTAGGTTTGCACTCCTCACAATCAAGTTGTTCAAAGAACAAGTGAATCACCAAATCAGATAAAGATTTAAAAAAAAAAGATGATGATTGAAACCAGAACTAAATAGAAAGAGAGGAAAAACAAAGAAATAACTAGAGTACTTGCATGAAACATAAATAAGATAAAAAGCTTTAACACTTAGACAAAAAAAGTAGTTGTAGGTGCATGCTTGGTTTCGGCCAATCAGAGTGTCCTTATTCTCCATAGACTGGATTAGGCCTCCAATCTTCTTAAATAACTTCTTGGACTTAGATTTCGTAATAGGCCCATCAGAGATTGCAAATGAGTCTATTTCCTGAACATTGGAATAAGACATCCACTCAGGTTCACGCACACAGTCGCATCCACGGGATTGCATCCACTCATGTTCATCAATAGAGTTGCATCCACGGGGTTGCATCCACTCAGGTTCATCCATAGTTTCTTCTAAGGTTGGCTTATCTATGGTTATTTCTGTATATTGGTTCGACCAAGGTTTTTGAAGTGTTCCAAAAATGTATTGACGTTAATCTGTCCGAATGCCTCTTGAATTAATTAGCTGGTGAAAAGAAGGTAATTCAACAACATCCCTTGGAAATCAACATAGAAAGCTATAGAAATGACTGGACGCAGCGATGTAGTGGAGTACCAAGATTGAAGCCGGTGAAAGTAGCGGGGGAGAGAAGAAATTTCGTCAGAACAATCAAGGTGGCGTCATTAAGACTCAAACTCTAACAAGTGTCTCAGAAAATTAGGTTTAAATTACATCTGTCTTTGTAATATTACTTGGTATTATTTTTTTGGAGTTTAATTGTACTGCTAAGCCCATTGAATATTAATAAAAAGTTGACAAAAATTACTATTTTTAGATGATGCTACAGTCGGCTTCAATGATGACAATTGACAACATCAAAACATTATATAGGTCTCAACGATGCCAATATTTGTCTGATCCCTAAGAAAGACAAGCCAAATGAAATGTCACAGTTTCGACCCATTAGTCTTTACAATGTCAGCCAAAAGATAATATCGAAGAAATTATGCCATAGATTAAAGAAAATACTACCATAACGGATATCTGAGACACAGTCAGCCTTTATTGCTTGAAGACAGATATATGATAATGTACTAATAGCACATGAGATGTTCCATGCTCTTTGTACAGATCCCGGCGAAAGAAATATGAGGATGAAAATAAAGACATACATGAGTAAAGCCTATGATCGGCTACAATGGGACTTTATCAATGCGGTAATGACTAAAATGTGATTCTTAACCTTATGGATTGAATGGATAATGCGGTGCAGCACGTCGGTGAATTATCATGTCATGTTCAACGACCAACATAGAGGAAACATAGCCCCACAAAGGGGATTGCGTCAAAGAGAACCTTTGTCTCCGTTCATACTTATCTTATGCACGGAAGCACTCATTAGCCTTCTCAATCACGCAGAGAATCAATGTAAGATAACGGGGATGCGCGTCTCACGCGGTAGCCCTCCGGTATCACACCTTCTCTTCGCTGATGATAGCATGTTCTTCTGTAATGCGGAGCCCCGTGAATGTGATGAAATCATGAAAGTTCTTAAGACTTATCGGAAAGCTTCTAGACAATGCATTAACTATGAGAAATCATCCTCACTCTTTAGTAAAAGAAGATACTTGGAAATGTGAAGAAGGCTGTCTAAACATCAACGGGAATAACAAATGAGGGGGGGGGGGGAATGGAGACTTATCTTGGTATCCCTGAAGACATTAGTGAATCAAAAATGAAGTTGTTTGCTTTCCTGAAGGAGAGGTTGCAAAATCGGGTTAATGGATGGACATGTCGATAGCTAACAAAAGGAGAAAAGGAAGTGCTGATAAAGTCTATCCTATTGGCTCTACCTACTTACGTAATGTCGACTATGCAACTACCGCTAAAGACATGTGAAAATTTAGCTAGTACCATTGCACAAATGTAGTGGAGTTCAAATCTACCTAAAAGAGGAATACATTGGGTAAAATGGGAAAAACTATGCAAATCAAGAGAAGAGGGAGGGATGGGATTCAAGATGATCGATGAATTCAGTATTTCCTTACTAGACAAACAATTATGGCGATTAGTACAGTTCCCAGATTTCTTAGTGGCTAGAGTCTTAAGGGGAAAATACTTTAGATGTAGTACGTCCTTGCGCTAAACAAAGCAGATATGCCCTCATATGGACGAGTATAATGGCAGCAAAGCCATTAATATTGTTGTGAATCAGACAAAATGTACACTCTGGGAATGAGATTAGAGTTTGAGAAGACCTTTGATAACCAACTATACCAGCAAGACCAGCTAGACCAATAGCACCGTTGATCCACCCAATGATATCAGTACGAGATTTAATGATAGGGAACCCCAAAAGATGGGACTCAGAGATGCTTGAAAACTATGTCAGTCCTGAGGATATCCCATTTATTCAATCTTTGGCCATAAGCCAAGGATATCATCGGGATGGGTATTGTTGGAGCTATATTAAGAATGGCATGTACACTGTTAAGTTATGATACTTGGTGGACAGAAACGTTCACAACAGGGAGATGGTCGACTCTCAGGTAGAGCCAAGTATTACTAAACTTCAAGCCTTTGCTTGGTAGCTATAAGCTTCACCAAAGCTAAAACACTTTATTTGGCAAACAATTTTTGGACAATTAGCAGTGAAAAGCAACCTAACACATCGTCACATGCGATCCACGATGCGACAACCATTGCCCTTGATGTGGAGCAGAGGACAGAAACTATAAACCATGCTATCTTTGAATGTCCCCAGCTCTACAGATATAGGCACATGCGTCAACACCAACTCCACTAGAGAGGTTCCCCAGTGCAAGCCACTATACAAACATAGATTATGTTTTTTTGGCAGAAGAACGATATAGAAGACCCTGAATTGGATAAAGACTAATACCTTTGGACTATATGGTACATTTGGAAACCGAGAAAAGATAAATTATTCAGAGAGATAGACATGGACCTATTAGAAACTGTCAGACATGCTGAGCCAGAATACCATGCTTGGTTTGACGCAAATGACAAACATAAAGAACGAAGTTATACAAAATCCTGAACATGTAGCAAATGCTGAGAGATGTATGATAGATGGATCACAAACACATGATGCATTCTTCAGTGGTTATGAATGGACATGGATAAATTCTATGGAAATAACATAGCTATTGGGAGCACGAAACCAGCGGCGAAGAATCTCACTCCTTCACACAAATATATCGTCTGATTCTATAGTTAAGATAGCAAGATCTTTTTATAGGGACATGTACTGCATTGGTTGTTCTGTTTTGTTTGGTTTTCGAGACCACGTTAAATTTGGTTATAGAATAGCAGTTTCAAGCAAAAAAAAATAGGCATCCACTCAAAACACGCCATGTCATCATGCCAGTTCGATCACCGGCTCAAGAGATCGGTTTCCGAATTTTCTTATTTTTTTGGGTCATATTTAGGAATTTATACGAAAGAGGCGAAGATCAGCTAGGAGGAAGGAGAAGGAGACAATGTTTTTGTTCGATTGGTTCTACGGAATCTTAGCATCGTTAGGGTTATGGCAGAAAGAGGCGAAGATCTTGTTTCTCGGCCTCGACAATGCTGGAAAAACCACGCTACTTCACATGCTCAAAGACGAGGTTTGTCTTTTCTATTATTCGATTCCTTTTTTTTTTTTCTGGAAGATTGAATGTTCGTCTATATGAATCTGAGATTTGGTGATATGTGATTTGGTAATGACAGAGATTAGTTCAGCACCAGCCGACACAACATCCAACCTCTGAGGAACTTAGCATTGGCAAAATCAAGTTCAAGGCTTTTGATTTAGGTGGCCATCAGATTGCTCGAAGAGTTTGGAAAGATTACTATGCCAAGGTTGCTTAGAAAGATTGTATTGTCGTCAGATTGCTCTTCTTTTTTTATATGATATTGAAAATATTTTAAAGACATTGAGCAAGTAGGATTTGTTGGCGTGGACTTATTTTTGGGTAACATGGTATTCTCTTTGCTGATATAAACTCTTTCTTTGATCGGTCTAAAGGTTGATGCAGTTGTCTACCTCGTGGATGCTTATGACAAGGAGAGATTTTCAGAGTCAAAAAGAGAGCTAGACGCTCTTCTCTCGGATGAAGCCCTTGCAACTGTCCCGTTTCTGATTCTCGGAAACAAGATTGATATCCCTTATGCAGCCTCCGAAGATGAGCTTAGGTATCACTTGGGTCTCACCAACTTCACCACCGGTAAGGGCAAAGTGACGACAGCTGGAGGAGATTCTGGTGTTCGCCCCCTCGAAGTCTTCATGTGCAGCATTGTCCGCAAAATGGGCTACGGCGAGGGATTCAAATGGCTCTCTCAGTACATCAACTAAAAGACATCATCATGCCTTGTCTTTCTCATATAATCAAACCAAACCCATGAACATCTGTCTTTTCTTGAGATAAAAGATTCGTCTATGATGATGTCATAACACTCTTTCTCCTTTTTGGGTTTTTGTAGTTTTCTTGTTTTTAATATAAGTTTGGTGACTTGCATTTCCAAACTTGTTCAGTGTCTCCGTCCACATTTTTGTCAACAGCTTGCGTTTTTATTGAAGCATTATTCCCATGTTAGACCACCAACCTTTTTGTATGTACTTTCACTTTATATATTGTGTGCACTAATCAACCTAAACAAGACCGCCCCAAACTATCAAAATCTCTCTATATTCGCCATGGATACAATAAGACTTTGGTTAAGCTATGCAGTGTTGCTCTTTCTTACTCAGAGACATTCAGGTGCATCATAATAGTCTTAGATTCATTTTGTTCACTTATCAAGTTTATTTTAAGATTTTCATTCTTTTGTGATTGTTGATGCAGTTTGTGCGCAAGGTGGCAGTGTCATTGGGGGCGCAGGGATTTTGGTTCAGAGAGCAGCGTTCTGTTTCAACAATAACCTCGTAAGTATGATCGATAAGACCACCATAAAAGAAGAGGCAACTTTATTTGACAAGAATTATTACTTGTCTCCATATTTGCAGCTCTATAGAGGGTGCAATGAGGCGTTCAGACTAAACCAAGGAGGTGAATTCAAGGTTCCACCTGAGGAAACAGACAGGTTCTGCAACGGCCCTTGTGCCGCAGAGACGGAACTCGTGCTTGAATGCATTAACAACGTCATGTCTGATTTCGTGTTTTACAATCGTGCTACACCGAGAGATATCAGGAACACTCTTCGTGGTGGCTGCAGCAACTCTTTCACTAGAGGTTTTCACCATGATACACCCTTTCAACTTTTCATCCTTACACAACCCAGTGACATCAACTTTTTCTCTACTTTGATATACAGGAAACTTCAATGTGGGAAACTATGCTCAAGGACTCTTTTTTGGCAAAGCCGAGAAGAAGCTGCCTGGTTTTTTCATTGGACTAGTTCTCGGTTTGGCACCGTTGATCCTGTAAAGCATACTTTTGTTATTCATTAGACTATACAAGAGCTTGTATGTATATGATACTCCATCTCATTGGACTATCATTGTTTGTCTACATAGGAAAAACATGGATTCATTGTTACCTTTTTGATTTTAGAGTCTGCGGCAAAGATTTACACTTTCTCATTTGTTTTATGGCTTGTTGAATGTCGGAGCTGAGGTTAGCGTTGAATGTCACTTTTGTGTTTTCAACTTCATCGGGTTAACCATGTGAGAGACCTGCACAAATATTTGCTCACTTTACACACCAAAGGCCATATACATTACATTTCATCCTCTAACAAAACACACTCTTTTCAAGTTATCTTCAAATTCATATTTCAAATAAGAGGCTTGAAACTAAAATGCCATGAGGGCTTGTACGAGAAGAGAAGACAAAGTCGACATGCAAAAAGGATCGCAATCAGCTGGTGGTTTTCATCAGAATCAGCCACTGACGTTGCAGAATGTCTAGAATATCTCCAGAGCCATACCAAAGCTCAACACCAGACGAACATGCAATTGAGAGCTTTGGTTCAAGATTCGAACATCCAATTCAAGAAGGTTCGGGATCAGCTCTCATTTGATGAATAAGATTTTGAAGAGTCGAGACGAGGAGACGGTGAACTCAAATTCAAACATTCTGATAGGCGAAAATAAATTTATACACTAATGATTATGCGGAAAACCTAAATTTTTACTAAAATTTCAGCTGAAAATAGAAAACTTTGTAAGTTTTCTAAACCTTAAATCAAATATTTAAAAAGTTGTAATCTTGAGTTTGTATTAATTAAAAAATGTTTTGTTTAGGTATCATTTAATTATGATGACAATCAGGTTTATATGACAGCATAAGAATCAATTGAAAAATTATCAAGTCCAAAATTTAATTGCTAGTAAAACTTATATTAATCCAAACATAAATGTATATGATATGATAAACTTAATACTCGGCGATCTCATTAAATGATACTTTCTTTAAATGGCTCAAAGTTGATTTATATTGTGATTCAACATAATAACTTTTTTAAAGTGTAAGATATACTTTTAATTCGTATTATTTGGACAACAATTTAAATCAAAGTTTGCTATATATTAAGTATTGCGTGATTTTGCTATACATCGTAAAATAAAGATTTTTTTAAGTGTTTTTTTATTAATGGAAAAGAGACACTTTGATAAAAAAAAAATAGAGAAGAGACGCAGCTATTCAAAATGATTTTGTTAATTAAGAAATAAATATTGTTCGGTTCTCAGGCATTCCTAGCCTACAATTTTTTTTTTATAAAAAATAATACATAAATTAAGTTTTTTTTTGTTATTACCAAACGAACTTATATATCAAATATTTTTTCTTGCAACACAATTTTTTAGAACTTAAATTATGAAATTTATATTGAAGATTAAAAAAAGCTTTGGCACATGCCTAAATTGTTTTTCGTAGTCTAGGAAAATATTAATAATGACCTTTCGTATTAGTTAAAGATATATATCACATTAACCTAACTTTCATCATGTACAAAGTATCGTTTGCAAACAAATAATAATATCATCATTGTATATTTAGGCCTCAAGTATAATAAAAATGAGGCGAAAATTTTTATATTGTCTTAATGTTGCCCATAACCAAACTATACTTCAAATTATAAGCTTAATCCAATTTGTAATTGTATTTTTAATATTTCAATTTTTCATCTTATGTTCACAAAAAGAAAGTAAAAAATCTGATATTATAAAAATTAGTGTAACTTCAAAATTGAAAATATATAAATTTTATTTACTGATAAGTTAGTAAAAGAAAATATCCAAATTTATCGGTCCAACATATAGATGATTATATAAACAATCAAAAATTGTATACATATAAGAACAATTTGATCATATATAATTCTTAAATTTGTCAATACAATATGTTTAATTAGAAAACAACTACTTATTTCGGATTATCTATAATTGAGGTCGTTTAAATGTTCTTTTTAATTTCAGTTGAGCCGAAGGAGAATCAATCGTAAAATGTCGGTATTATTATCGACAATAAAAATCCTAAAATCTGAATCAAATTTTCGTGATACGTAATTTTAGAATCAAACTCTTTTGGTAAGTTTAAATTAATTATTTTTATACCAGGTTTTTTAATAAATAAGAAACTTTTCCACCAAGTTAATGCTTCCACCGATTTTTTTAACTTTCATTTACAAATAGGAGTGTAAATGATATAACATTTTAATTTTTTTTTTTTTTATTTTAGCTTCTATACTTTTTCTATGTGTACCAAATATTTATAGTTAGTTAGTTATTCTATATTGAGAAAACATAAATACCAAATATATTTGACAACAAGAACACATGTATTCGGAAATCATCACATTTTACAATATGAAAATATAATTGTTTAGTAAATATTTCACCTTGCACATGACACAGTTGTTATCCTAGTAACTAACTAAATAGCAAAAAACACTTCATTAAACTTAAAATCAATTTATAAAGTATTTAACATTCAAAAAACTAAACAATATAAATTTCAAATTGTAATTGTTTTATTAAATAAAGATCCAAAAATCTAACCCTAAAAATACAATAATACTATAACATATGTTACCCTATACTGAACCAAAGATTATCATGACTCATCTACCTTCATTCACCAGTTGACGACAATGAAATGTTAAGATTAAATTTCAGAAATTA